>NC_091058.1:69383106-69685011 GCF_000393655.2 Nicotiana sylvestris
ACTACAATATCAGTATATTACTCAATACAACCTACAAAAGTAATACTTAATTGGTCCAACGGTAATGCTTAAAATATCTTATCTAAGCTAGAACCTGTCATCGTCATTCTCAATATTATGTATACAAGAAAAAATAGGTAACAATAGAAACATATATATAAATGAGCTTAAAGTGTCTATTCCATAAACATAATAAAGTCTTTACATAAAATCATTCATTGCCATCAATAATGCCTATTCTTTCAACATGCTCAGTAAATGTCTTAGGCGGAAATCCTTTCGTCAAAGGCTCGACAACCATAAGTTTAGTGCTAATATGTTCTATTAACACTTTATATTTCTAAATTTCTTCTTTAATGGCAAAGTATTTCTGTTACGACCCAAAATCACACATATCGTCATGCCACCTATCACAATTCTAGGCAAGCCGACAATTCACAAAACCCACGTATCTTTAAGTTTAAAACATACTGAAATAAGCTTAATAGTAAAAATCTCATAATATCTAATAAGAAAATACCGCAACTCAATACAAATCTCATAAAATTCGGGTGTCACTGAGTACATGAGCATCTAAATGACAACATAGCTTGATTGCTAAACAATGTCTGGGAAGATAGAACATTACAAATAAACTGAAAAGGAGAGTCAAGGCCTGCGGACGCCAAGGCAGCTACCTCAATAGTCTCCAATAGATAAAGCTCCAAGCTAGCAACCGCCGTACCCGAAAGTACCTGGATCTGCACACGAAGTGCACAGTGTGGTATGAGTACAACCAACCCAATGTACTTAATAGATAACAAGATTAACCTTGGGTTGAAATCAGTGATGAGCTCAACGGATACAACCAAATACAGATTTTTAACAGTACAAAAATGTAGACATGGTTTCAAGTTTGGCTATTTAAATTCAACATGAATAAAATATACCAAATATGGCTGATATGAGGAATGATACATCTCTATATCTACATGTCAATTATGCATGCCAACTGTAATGCAACACAGTGATAAAGTCATATGCATACTCTCGGAGTATTAAATCTCAATCAGCACACTCAATCACTCAGTCCTCCCAGTCACTCTGTCCTCCTAGTCACTCAGTCCTCCAAATCACTCAGTACTTGCGCTCGATACTCGCACTCGGCACTCGCACTCAATAGGTACTTGCGCTCACTGCTGGAATGTCAGACTCCGGAGGGACGGATCCTGCCTAAGCGCTAATATAAGCCAATCATGGAATGAATCAATAAAGCCTGTTGCAGCGTGCAGTCCGATCCCATAAACATCACTCACAATCCGGCCATAGTCATCAATCTCTACAGTCTCTCGTGCTCACAAATCTCATGACAATCAACCTAAACAATGATAACACGATGTATTAATAAATGACAAGATAGACTAAGACATGATATGCAAATGATAGATGTGACTGAGTACATAATTGCACATTAAGCAAGTAATTCAACCACAACACGATCTCTGTAGGTCCCACCAATACTAGCACATAGCCTAAGCATGCTTTCTAACAAGAATCACAGTTCAATTCCTCTAACACATGAAGAGTACACGAATAATACTCAGATTAGATGACTACACAGTTCCACGAAATCGACTGAGTCACAATTTCTATGGTGCATGCCCACACGCCTGTCACCTAGCATGTGCAATACCTAAACACCTACCACATAACACGTAATTCAAGAATTTATACCATTAGAACTAAGTTTAGAAGTGTTACTTACCTCAAACCGTGCAAATATCTACTCCAACAGCCCTTGCCTCACGAATCGTCCTCTGAACGACTCGAATCTGGCCACAAACAACTCAATACAATTAACACAAGCTATAGGAATCAATTCCTTATGATAAAGCTAAGTTCTTAAACAAAAGTCAAAAAGTCAACTCAAAAGGTCAACCTCAGGACCACATCTCGGAATCCAACAAAATTAACAAAATCTAAACACTCATTCAACCACGAATCTAACCATACTAAAATTACCAAATTCTGACACCAAATTGTCACTCAAATCCTCAAATCTTATTCTCCAATCCTTAGTCCAAAATTCCGAAAATTTCACATAAACTAGGTGAAAAATTCAACGGGTATTCAATATTAATGAATAAAAAGGATCAAAAATGGCTTACCTCCTGAAATCTAGTGAAATCCCCTTCAAAAACCGCTTCAATCTGAGCTCTCAAAGTCCAAAAATAAATAAAATTTCGGAACCCTTCGAATTTATATTATGCCCAGGCCTTTTCGCACATGCGGCCCAAAACTCCGCATCTGCGAACTCACATCAGCGGTGAAATCTCTACATCCGCGGAGCTCACTTAGGTCCCCAACCAATCTCACCTGCGGTGCCATCCTCGCACCTGCGGAACTGCTTTTGCGGAGTGCGCTTCGCTTATGCGACTCCACTACCTTGTTCCCACTTCCGCTTCTGCGGGCCCTCATGCGTAGAAACACATCCACTTCTGTGGGCTTTCCTCCGCACTTGTGCCCCCAGGTCTCCTCTCCAGGCCTCACACCTATGCCTCCACTCTCCGCGTCTGTGAACTCGCAGGTGCGGCCAAAACCTTGCACCTGCGCAGTCCCTCAGCCCAACCAAAATCCGCTTCTACGATTCCAGTCACACTTCTGCGGTCTCTCACCTATGACCAAATCCTTCATAGGTGCGATCGCAGTAGAACAGAACTCATCAACAATTTCCTAAGTCCAAATTTCAATCTGTTAACCATCCGTAATCTACCCGAGGCCTCTGGGACCTCAACCAAACATACCAATAGTCCTAAAATACGATACGAACTTAGTCAAGGCATCAAATCATATCAACCTACATCAAAAACATGAATTGCACCCTAATTCAAGTCTATTAAAACTAATGAATTTCCAACTTCTACAATCAATGTCGAAACCTATTAAATCAACTCCGATTGATCTCAAATTTTGCACACAAGTAATAAATGATACCAAAGATCTATTCCAACTTCTAGAACCAAAATCTAAGCCCGATAATCACAAAGTCAACTCTTAGTCAAACTTCTCAATTCTCCAAACTTCTATTTTCTCAACTTTCGTCAATTCAAGCCAAAATCACCGACGGACCTCCAAATCACTATCCGGACACACTCCTAAGTCCAAAATTACCCTACGGAGCTATTTAAATCATCAAAACTTTGTTCCGGAGCCAGTTACACATAAGTTAATATCCGGTCAACTCTTTCAACTTAAGCTTACAACCTTGGGACTTTGTGTCCCAACTCATTCTGAAACATCCCCGGAACCAAACCAACCACCCCGAAAAGTCACATAAACAAACAAACATATAATAGGCAATAAATTGGGGAACAGAGCTAAAATAATCAAAATGACCGGCCGGGTCGTTACAACTTCCCTTCCATATCCTTAACACCCTTCGAATACTTATCGTTCTTAGAGAAGAAGACTGCTGCAGAATTATCACAATAATTATTTAGCGGCCCGGCAATATCGTCGACTAGTACAAGTCCTGAAATAAAGTTTTGCTGCCAATTAGCCTGGATTGTAGCCTCAAAGCATGCTACAAATCCAGCTTTCAAGGTGGATGCAACTATAAAAGACTGCTTTCACACTCTTTGATGATATTGCTCCTCCAGCTAATAGGAACAAATAACTAATGTAGATTTTCTTGTATCCATACAACCAGCATAATCTGAATCTGAATATCCAATAACATCAAGATGATCAGATCTTCTATAAGTTAGCATATAATCTTTCGTTCCTTGCAAGTATCATAATATTTTCTTTGCAGCCTTCCAGTATCACTGAATTATTTTGACATCTGCCCAGCATTCCAACAACAAAACTGATGTCTGATCTTGTACATGTCTGGGCATACATTAAGCTTCCAACTATAGATGCATAAGGAAATCAACTAATTTGAGTCATGGAAGTCGTACATCACTTTATTCGACATAGTTCCTTCCATGTACTACAATATCTGTATATTACTCAACACAACCTATAAAAGTAATACTTAATTGGTCCAACGGTAATGCTTAAAATATCTTATCTAAGCTAGAACCTATCATCATCATTCTCAATATTATGTATACAAGAAAAAATAGGTAGCAACAGAAATATATATATATCAATTGCATAAACATAATAAAGTCTTTACATAAAATTATTCATTGCCATCAATAATGCCCATTCTTTCAACATGCTCAATAAATGTCTTAGGGGGCAATCCTTTCGTCAAAGGATCGGCAACCATAAGTTTTGTGCTAATATGTTCAATGGACACTTTATATTTTTAAACTTCTTCTTTAACGGTAAAGTATTTCTGTCAAGATCCAAAATTACACATGTCGTGATGCCGCCTATCGCAATACTAGGCAAGTCAAAAATTCAAAAAACCCATGTATATTTAAGTTTATTACATACTAAAATAAGCTTAATAGTAAAAATCTCATAATATCTAATAAGTAAATGCCGCAACTCAATACAAATCCCCCAAAATTCGGGTGTCACTTAGTAGTAAGCAAGATGTCATCAACATACAAGACTGACATTTAAATTTATTCCTTCAGATACATACACCGATCAATAATATTTTCCTTAAATCGAAAGGTGACAATAGTTTCGCTAAATTTAAGATACCATTGCCGGGAAGCTTGTTTAAGTCCGTATATTGATTTTTTAAGTTTACACACCATATGTTCTTTTTCTTTAATGGCAAACCTCTCTAGTTGATCCATATAAACCTCTTCCTCTAAAATTCCATTCAAAAAGGTGATTTTTACATCCATTTGATATAGCTCTAAGTTATAATGAGCTACTAAAGCCATTATAATTCTGAGTGATTCCTATCTAGAGACTGGTAAAAATGTCTCTTTATAGTCAATGCCATCTTTCTGAGTGAAAACTTTGGCAACAATTTTGGCCTTGTGATGTTAATATTGCCATTTGAGTTGCGTTTGGTCTTAAAGACCCATTTACACCAGACTCTTTTGCAACCTTCTGGTAAATCAACAAGATCCCAAAACTTATTCTGTTCCATAGACTTCAAATCATCTTTCATAATATCTAACCATTTATCAGAATTATTACTTTCAATGGCTTGTGAAAATAAAACTGGATCATTATCAATTCCAAAGTCAATTTATGTCTTATGTAGATAAACTAAATAATCATCTGAAATAGCAAATCTCTTTTATTTTTGAGACATTCTTAATGCTACTTTTTGTGGTTCATCTACTGTAGTTTCATCAACAGCAACTTCATTGGCAATAGTAGGATCACTTATTTGTTGTTCTTATTGATTGTTAGGTTGTACAACAACCTCAGGAACAATAATTTTTAGAAGAAGTGCAGGGTAGAGGAACTTGCAACCTCACTTCATTAATTTCCACATTACGTGGTTCTTTACTCCCACTAATTTCACCATTCTCAACGAACCTAGTATTTCCGGTTTCAACTATTCTCTTATTGTGGTTAGGACAGTAATATCTATACCCTTTTGATTTTTCTGGATAACCAATAAAGAAACCACTGATTATTCTTGAATCCAGTTTCTTTTCTTGTGGATTATAAATTCTTATTTCTGTTGGACAACCTTAAACATCTAAGTGCCTCAAACTAGGTTTTCTACTAGTCTAAAGTTCTAAAAGAGTATTTGGAACTGCTTTACTAAGAATCCTGTTTAGCAAGTAAATGATAATACTTAATGCATCATACATAATAAAATAGGTAAAGATGAATTACTTAACATACTCCAAACCATATCCATTAAGGTACGGTTACGCCTTTCTGCCACACCATTTTGTTGTGGTATGCCATGCATTGTGTATTGAGCACATATGCCACGCTTCTCAAGGAATTTAGCAAATGGACCAGGGTGTTGTCTAGCTTCGTCATATCTTCAATAATATTCACCACCTCTGTCGGGCCTTATTATTTTCACCTTTCTTTCTAGTTGTCTTTCAACCTCATTAATAAATACCTCTAAGGTATTCACTGCTTGAAATTTTTCATGCAACAAATCGACATATCCATAACGTGAAAAGTCATCAATAAAGGCGATAAAGTATCTTTCCTTACTGAAAGAAGTGACATCAAAAGGACCACATATATCGGTGTGTATAATTTCAAAAAGTTGTATGTTTCTTGTGGCTCCTTTCTTTGTGTGTTTTGTTTGTTTTTCTTTAATATAATCCACACAAATATTAAGGTCCGTAAAATCTAAATTTGGAAAGATTTTATTCTTAACTAACCTTTTTAGTCTTTCTTTGGATATGTGACCTAAACGCTTATGCTACAAGTAAGCAGAATATTCATTCACCAAAATACGTTTGGTTCCAACATTTTGATGTAGAGTTAAGAGGGTTTAGACAAACAAATTATCAAGTTTCAGTTTGTATATATCATTACAAATAATACCAGAACCAATAAGATAATTATGCTTAAACAAATTGAAACATCCATTGCCAAATTTAAAAAATATCTAACTTTATCCAACTTAGACAAGGACATTAAATTTCTTGAAAGTGAAGGTACATAAAAAGTTTCAAACAAGTCTATGTGATGCCCAATATCT
The DNA here is from genome assembly GCF_000393655.2 of Nicotiana sylvestris. NCBI lineage: Eukaryota > Viridiplantae > Streptophyta > Magnoliopsida > Solanales > Solanaceae > Nicotiana > Nicotiana sylvestris. The sequence continues at coordinate 69,389,687 of NC_091058.1, forward strand.
AGGATTAAACGATAAGTTCCAATAGCTTTAACTGGAGCCTTCACTCTATTCCCCATGTACACAAATCTTTTCATTCCGATTTATGGTATGAGTTGTAAGGAATTCCTATATCGTACAAGAAACATGAACATTAAAGCCAGAGTCAATCCACCAAGTATTATAAGGAACTTCAATTAAATTTGATTCGAGACACGTAAAAGAACAATGCTTACCTTTCTTCTCGAACCATGCCTTACGTTTCAGGCAATTTTTCTGAAAGTGTCCAGTTTTTTCGAATAAATAACACTCATCATTCTTATGTTCCTTCTTATGTAATTGAGGAGAGGACTCATTGACATTATGTTTCCTATGTTTAACTATTTCATATTTCTTTCCTTTCTTTACAGCTCCTTGATCACCTACAAGGTTAATGGAGTGGGTTCCTTGATTCTTCAGCCTTGTTTCCTCTTGAACCAACATTCCATGCAGTTCACACACTTTCCATTTATCTTTCATGGTGTTGTAGTTCATTTGGAAAGGACCATACTTAGATGGTAATGAGTTAATGATGCATTGAACCAGGAAATTCTGATCCATTTCCATTCCCACAGTGTCACGACCCAAAATCCACTAAAAGTCGTGATGGCGCCTAACATCCTTGTCAGGCAAGCCAACAGTGAATGATTAACTTAATTACTCATTTTAGTATTTTTGAAATCATAATTTTCATCAATTAAATATTTAGAAAAGAACTTATAGGGTAAATGATAATGTTTTCACAATCACAATAAAGAACAACCCATAAGCACCCCCAAAACCCGGTGTCACAAGTGCATGAGCATCAAATAGAAAATATAATAAAATACAACCTCTGTCTGGAATACAAATTAGACATGAGAATATAAATAAATTTGATAGACTATGTAGGCTACAGATCGTAATATGAAATGCAGCTCATGATAAGTCCCGACAATAGCTGCACCTCTACGCCCAAAAGACCACCCGACATATATGTACCTGCACAAAAATGTGCAGCAAGTGTAGCATGAGTACGTAAATCAACGCATACCTAGTAAGTATCTAGCCTAACCCCAGAGAAGCAGTGATGAGGGGTCGACATCGACACTTACTAGTGGTCCAATAAGACAGATACTGTAATGTTGGCCCAAGACTAGGTGAAGTTTTGAAGATTGACAAAAGAACTCAGACATGGACCAGGTCCATCTTGTGAAACACAGTCATGATCAACCTGTACATGTGAGATACATGTGAAGGAGATAAATCTAACTGATTGAGAAGCAATATTTCCTGATCTGATCGAAAAGGTTGCATATTGGATAAGGAGAGAAATACTCCTTACATGAAGAGAACACAATATAGGAAGACGATAGTGTTATAGTTTGAGATTACCTTGAACTCTTCTACGATAGAAGAGTAGCATTTGAATCCTAGTCAATCTCTGATTACTAACCTATTAAATGTTAGTGTTGTTCTCTTTTACAAGTAATGCACATAAGCATAAGTTAAACTTAAATTGAGAGCAAAAGAGCAAGGCGATTTTGCAAGCAATTTATGTGTGATTAGAGTGTGCAATCCTGAAGCTACTTGAACGAGATAGAAGAACCAGTTCCATGTGTCTATCTTTTATTCTAGTTCAATTGTAGTAGGTGATTTTATATTGTATCTCAGCTTTCATAGAAGCAATTGTATTAGGTACCTAGAGTGTTCAAGTTAGAGTTAACTTGAAGTTCTCATAACTGTTGAGGTTGTGTGCCACAACGGGATTAGAGTTAATCCTTAGGTTTACAAAGAGTTTTGTAAATGCTATTTTGGCTCAGTGATTTTAGTGGAAGTTTGGGAAAATCCTACTGAGTAGTAGGTCGTGGTTTTTTCACCTTTTGAGCCAGGTATTTTCCACGTGAAAATCTCTGTGTTCTTTATTTTCTTTACTTATTATTCCGCAAACAGTAGTAGTTAGAACACATAGAAGAACTAGGTCCTTCTATAGTTCAGTTAAGCAAAAATTGGGTACCACACAAATCACCCCCCTCTTGTGTGGTATTGACATTTAAAACATCAATTGGTATCAGAGCGGATTATCCTTGAAGAGGTTAACACCTTAGGAAAAGATCAAGATGAGTGCACCACCTGGAAACTGGGAAGGGAAATCCACTGCTAGGCCTTCACTCTTTAATAGTCAATACTATTCTTGGTGGAAGAACAGGATGAGAGATCACATCATAGGAGAAGACTGTGAACTCTGGGACATAGTCACTGATGGTCCTTTGGTGACTACAAAGAAGAATGCTGAAGGAGTGGATGTGCCAAAGACAAGAGCTGACTGCACTGCTGAAGACTTGAAGAAATGGGAAAAGAATGCCAAGGCCAAAAAATGGCTTGTGTGTGGACTGGGTCCAGACGAGTATAGCAGGATTCAAAGCTGTACCACTGCTAAGGAGATATGGGACACTTTACAAGTGGATCATGAAGGAACTCCTCAAGTAAAGAGATCAAGAGGAACACTGCTATATCCTCAATATGAGAATTTCACTATGAAGGAAGGAGAAATTATCTAGGAGACGTACATAAGGTTCACAATACTAACAAATGAACTTAAATCTCTTGGTAGAATTATCCTTGAAGAAGACAAGGTTGAGAAAATCTTTACAAGGGTCTTACCAGTGACTTGGGAAAGCAAATCCACTGCTATTCAGGAATCAAAGAACATTGATACTTTCAAGTTGGATGAACTGATTGGAAACTTCACTACCTATGAACTGAGAAGGCAAACCATGAAAATAGATGCATTTAAGAAGGAAAGGAGTCTGGCTCTCAGAATAGCTGAAGGTGCAGATTTGGAGGATGATGAAATGGCCATGATCACAAGGGATTTCCAAAAGTACCTACTGAGAGGAAAGAGTTCTTCAAGAGGTACAACCTTCAACAAACTAAGGGCTCCTGAGAAACGGACCAACGAGGGTTGCTACAAATATGGCAAGACTGATCACATGATCAAGAACTGTCCTCAATGGGAAATTGAATGGAAGAAGGAAAGGGCTGAACGAAGGAACAGGAAGAAGTAACAGGTTCAACACAAAATGAACAAAGGATCAACAAAGGATTGTTGCTGCTTGGGGAGAAACATCAGATGAGGATTCAGAAGATGAAGCTGGAGATGAACAAATACTTATGGCCATCGGAGAATCAGATGATGAACAAGAGGTAAGTATGCTTCATCTCAAAGACAAGATTAAATTTCTGTCTAAAGAAACGTTATCTGAACTATTGCTAGACTTCATCGATGAGTATGAGATAATTAACAATGAGAAGGAAGAACTGTCTAGGGGGGTGTGATCTTAAAAGCCAAGTGCAAAAATCTAGAATCTAGGGATAATGAGAGTGACAGTAAAAATGCTGAGTTGAAGAACCAAGTTCTTGAACTTGACACCAGTGTCCTAGAACTTAGGTTCGAAAATTTAAAACTAAAATTAGGAACAGATAAGAAGAAAGCTGATCAAACACATCTTACCTTAGAAGAAAACCTAGAAAAAATGAAGGATGAGTTGTACAAGAAAGATGAGCAGATAATAGTCTTAAAAGAAGACCTAGGGAAGGTAAAACATGAAATAGACAGAACTTGTAAATGGAATAAGGCTTCTGATGCACTATCCTGGCTACAAGAACATCACAATAGTAATAAGAGAGGACTTGGCTATGGGGCACAAACACCTAAGTGGGACCCCAAAAGCAAGTACCTCACTCTTTCTAAAAACAAAATCTGCACACACTGTGGCAAGACTGGTCATTACAAAAATGAATATAATGCAAAAGAAAAGGCCAATCAAAAGAACAAATATTTTGTTTAAGAGAAAAATAGGCTGCCTGGGTGGGCCAAAAGGAATTCAATATACCCCTTTGCCTATAGAAAGGGACCCAAACTAGTTTGGGTTCCTAAGACTAACCCCTGATTTCTTTTTGCAGGTCCAAGTGAAGGAAAGTAGCCAAATATGGTACATGGATAGTGGCTGCTCAAAACATATGACTGGAAGCAAGAACCAGTTCCTTTCACTTGAGGACTTAAAAGGAGGTAATGTCTCCTTTGGAAATGGGAAGAAATATGAGATTATTGGGGTTGAAAAGGTAGGTAAGACAGAATCACACTCCATTGAGAATGTCTACTTGATAGATGGCTTGAAATATAGCCTAATCAGTGTATCACAATTGTGTGACAGAGGTAACCTTGTAGCATTTACCTCTACCAAATGCTTTGTGATTAATCTTACTACTGACAAGATTGTTTTGCAGGGAAAAGAGTTAACAATATTTACATTGTAGATTTGTCCACTCTCTCAGAAAATGAACTCACTTGCTTGAGTGTGCTGGATAATGATCCCCTCCTGTGGCACAAAAGACTTGGTCATGCAAGTCTGAATCAACTCAACAAATTAGTCTTCAAGGACTTGGTGATAGGGTTATCTAATATCAAGTTCAAGGAAGACAAAGTTTGTGAGGCATATGCAAGGGGGAAGCATGTAAGATAATCCTTTAAAAGCAAGAAAATGGTAAGCACAACCATGACGTTGGAACTAGTTCATATGGATATCTGTGGTCCAATGAGAACATTGAGCAGATGTGGTAAGAAATATGTGATGGTACTTGTTGATGATTATTCTAGGTTTACCTGGGTACTATTCTTAACATCTAATGATGAAGCATTTGACATTTTTATTGCCTATGTTAGAAAAATTCAGAAACAACTAGGTAATCAACTTGCATCAATCAGGTCCGATCATGGAACTGAATTTCAAAATGCTAAGTTTGTTGAATTTTGTGATTAGCATGGTATAGATCATAACTTCTCTGCCCCTAGGACTCTTCAAACAAATGGAGTAGTTGAAAGAAAGAACATGACTCTTGAATATGGCTAGGACTATGCTTCTTTCTAATAAACTGCCTCATAGCTTCTGGGTAGAGGCTGTAAACACTGCATGCCATATCATAAATAGATGCATGACTAGACCTCTTGTAGTGAAGACTCCCTATGAGTTACTTAAAAGGAGAAAACCAAATATATCCCATCTTAGACATTTGGATGCAAGTGCTTTGTGCACAATAATGGAAAGGACTCCCTAGGTAAGTTTGATCCCAGAAGTGATGAGGGAGTATTCTTGAGATATTCTTCACATAGCAAAGCATAGAAAGTGTTCAATAAAAGAACTTTGTGTATATAAGAAAGTGTACATGTAGCGTTTGATGAAACTAACATTCCTTCTGAGAGACAGGAACATGAAGATGGAGTTATTGGGATGGTAAAAGATTTAAGTGAAGTCTCAGCTCAAGCTAAAGTGGCACCAAAAGAAGGAATATGTGATGGAACAGGTTCTTCCATCCAGGGCAACATGACAGGGGGAATTGATCAAAGAGGAACTGAAACTAATCCCTTAAAGGAACCTATTCATGACCTTGTTCCTCAGCAACAGAACATGGGTGAAACATCAAGTAGAAATCAGTTGGTTGTAAAACCTCACAAGTATCAAAGTTCTCATCTCATTGAGAACATAATTACGGATCCAACCTCTGGAGTTAAAATTAGATCACAATTAAAGAATCAGTGTGCTTTTGATGCTTTCCTATCTCTTATTGAACCTAAAAATGTTGTTGAGGCTTTGTAGGATGTGGATTGGGTAAATGCAATGCAAGACGAACTCAATCAGTTCGAGAAAAGTCAAGTTTGGCATCTAGTTCCAAGACCCAGGGACAAATCAGTAATTGGCACAAAATGGGTTTTCAGAAACAAGCATGATGAAGATGGAATAGTTGCAAGAAACAAGGCAAAACTGGTGGTACAAGGTTACAAGGGTATAGATTATGATGAGACCTTTGCTCCAGTTGCAAGACTGGAGGAAATAAGACTCCTCATAGCCTTTGCAGCACACATGAAATTCACTATTCATCAGATGAATGTCAAAAGTGCCTTCTTGAATGGCTACCTAAAAGAAGAAGTGTTTGTTAAATAACCTCCAGGGTTTGAGAGCAAGGAATGTCCTGAACATGTATACAAATTAGACAAGGCTCTTTATGGACTCAAGCAGGTTCCTAGAGCATGGTATGAACGATTGTCCAAATTCCTGCTTGAACATGGCTCAAAAGAGGTAAAATTGGCAGTACTCTATTCTTGAGGGAAAAAGGTAAGGATCTTCTTGTGGTACAAATATATGTTGATGACATAATTTTTGGGGCAACCACTGACAAACAAAGTAAGGATTTTGCCAAATTAATGGGTAGTGAGTTTTAAATGAGTATGATGGGTGAGCTTAACTTCTTCTTAGGCTTACAGATCAAACAAAACCCAAATGGAACCATGATCCATCAGCAGAAATATGCAAAAGAGTTGATCAAAAAGTTTAAAATGGATGAATCAAAGGAAATAGACACCCCCATTGCAACTGCCACTAAATTAGACATAGATGAACTTGGTTCATCTGTTGATCAGAAGTTTTATAGGGGTATGATTGGTTCACATTTATATCTTACTGCCAGCAGACCTGACATAGTTTTCAGTGTAGGGCTTTGTGCTCGTTTTCAAGCTAATCCAAAGGAATCTCACTTGACTAATGTCAAGAGGATACTGAGATATTTGAAAGGCACTACTAATCTGTGTCTTTGGTACCCCAAAGGTAGTAATTTCAATCTAGTAGGGTATTCTGATGTTACACCCCATGTTTTCGTACGTATGAGTACGTCATAAGTCAATTAATGTAAGCTCAAAAAGGGAATCATCTTTGAAAAGTTTACAAAGTTAGTTCATCATGCTAACGTGGAGGTTACAAATATTTAAGATCATTAATACTAAGTAGCAAGAGCGTTTGAAGGCATAGAAGCTAAACGAATTGAAGAAAATAAGTTTCGTCGAAAGTCGACAAGTTGGAATGTTTTACCATGTACTTTTGGGGTGAGACTAGGGTTATTAACATTATAAGGAGATTATGTTATGAGTTGTATTAGTCGTATGATAGTTGTTGTGTTCGAAGTCAAGATAGTTGTGGAACAAAAGCTGGAAAAGGTCATCACAAGTTCCATTCATAAATGTACTGAAAATTAGGTCAAATGTAATTGGATTTTTCTCCCAATATACTTCGAATTAGGGGATGATATACCTGCCAAATTGAAGATATACTAGTCAATTTTCTAACACATTAAACTATTTGTTGATACAATATTGGAGTAGAGAGATATTCGCATTTTTGCGAGACAACGCAGACTGGTAGGTGACAAGTAGGTGCATCACCTACTTGCCAAAAGGAGAGGTCTCAATTAAACCTCCTAAAGTCGGCCAAGAGTGGACATTTAAAGGCTTATAAACTCATTTATTTCACCCATCTTCCCGACCTTGAAAACCTAATTGAACCCCTGCAACTCCTCCCCAAAAAATCCCACACAAACACTAGGGTATTCCAGGTGTTACGACACGATTCTAGTGCTGAAGAGTCCGGATAGCTTGCTAGTTTATCTTTCTCCTTCTTGTAGCCTTGTTGAGGAACTTATTTTTGATGAAGAAGGACCAGGTTTCGTGGGTTAAACTCAGTACAAGGTAAGTTTATGCTTCTCCTTCCATTATCTAGGCGTTTGCGAGTTGTAACTCGATCGTAAAGAATAGACCTAGCTAGTTTCGAAAGAATGGTATGTTGTTTGTTCTTGTGTAATGGTTGGCTGGTTGTGAACTTATTTTTAAGTTGAATTCATGGATGGTTTATTGGATAAGAGGTATAATGATGTACTTTTGGATGTATTTCTCAATTTGAAAGAAAAGACAAGTCGAAACGTGGTTAAGTAAACTGAAAAAATTATTTTTGACTTGTTAAACTTGTGGGACTATTTTTTGGGTTGTTTCGTGTTGGTATTGGGTTGTCTCTTTTGCTATTGTTTTTATGGATTTGAGAGGAGGAAGGGTGTAGAGAAACACCACATAATGGCAAGGTTATTTGCTAGTCGTTCGTCGTAACATTTTCGGATTGTCAGACACTATTATGGTTGTCGTGTAGTGTATGAAGTGATAGAGGTATGTTGGGCTGTTTATGATTGTTTTGATTTGTGTGAAGTCATATATATAGGGGAGGTGTTGTCCGTTTCATTGTAAAATAGGTTGTGGTTGATACATAATAGTTACGACGCATAAACGATAACGATAGTGTCATTTCTCTTATTGTAGACTAAAGAGTTGTGACATTTACATAGCTTGAGGCTGGGCAGTACATATACAAAGTATGTGAGGCATCCCTTTCCTTCTTTTGCATGACTACGATTGTACATAATTCAATGAACGAGCTTCCAAAGATACTCTACTCTTAGAAGCTAGCAGTACTTACATTATTTTCCTTCTTATGGAACGATTGATGTTACTATTGCTTCTCTTACTCTTATGTTATCAATGTTGTTGGTACTTCCTGATTCTTATAATATTCATAGTGAAGAATTAGTACTAATAACGTGTACAGAGGATACCGACCTTACGTCACTCCGAAAGGTTTAGATCGTGATTCCATGAGTCGAGCATGCATTATATATACGTATCTATTTTACTCTACCGAGCCGCGCTATAGTCGGCCGGGTACGGTATCTATTGTGCAACCACTGATCAGTTGGGTTTACTGAGCTCCACATGGCCGAGTATGATTCTACCAAGCCTTATGATGGCCGGGTACATTTTTACCGAGTCCACTTTGAGGCCGGGTACGATATGATGATGATGATGCCCACAGAGGAGAATGTTTTTAAAAGTGTATGTGTATATATATATATATATATATATATATATATATATATATATATATATATGTATTTCATGTTAGTAGTCCCTAGAGACACTCATATGTTACAAGTTTTATCTCCTCTATCTCTCTTTACATTACTATTCTTGTTTATATTTTCCTGCCTTACATACTCGGTACTTTATTCGTACTGACATTTTTTTTGCCTGGGGACGCTATGTTTCATGCCCGTAGGTCCTGATAGATAGGTTGACATTCCTCCTAGTAGGCTATCAGCTCAGCGGAAGGTGTTGGTGCACTCCATTTGCTCCGGAGTTGCCTATTTGGTTAGTATTATTTGGACATGTATTGATTAGTATGGCAGGACCCTATCCCGACTTTATGATATGTATGTACTCTTAGAGGCTTGTAGACAGATGTCATGCATATGAAAGATTGTATGGCCTTGTCAGCCTATGTTCAGTGTACGAGTGTTCATTTTGGTCTTATAGGACTGTATGTCATATATATAAGTTTGTATTACATGTTGGGTCATCCTATGTCAAGTATTCCCTTATGTTTCATTTTGGTTATATCATGATGGCCCTTCCGGCCCATTTACCCATGATGGTATGGTAAGAAAGAATACATTACGTTGGTACTCGGTTAGGTAAGGCACCGGGTGCCCGTTGCGGCCCTCCGATTCGGGTTGTGACAAAAGTGGTATCAGAGCAGTTCTGTACTAGGAAGTCTACAAGCCGTGTCTAGTAGAGTCTTGTTTATGGGTGTGTAGTGTACCACACTTATAAGCAGGAGGCTGCATGGCATTTAGGACTATCACTCTTTCTTCTTACTCTAGATCGTGTAATAAAGCTCAATTGTAAGAATTCAAACTTCTAAATTCTATTTTATTCGTAACACAATGATACCTCATCCAAACAGATAGTTGGTAAGAGATTAAATTTTGTTGTGGAAGAGTTGAGTCAATGAAACTCGATTTTGCATCATGCTTATGATGAGTAAATGTAAGGTCTTCAGTAGATTATATGTGTACTAAGACGCGTAAGTTTATTGATAAGCAAGCGTAAGGCATGAATATCTATCCACCCATATGGTTTAAAAAGCAACAAGAGAATCAGAAGGTTGATGCAAGTTTCAACAAGTAAAAGAAGTAAGGTGGCGAAGGTTACGAGGTACCAGTTAGTGGAGGTTTTCAGTTTTTACAATTCAGGCAGAGAAATATATGTATTTTGAGTTACCTTCAATAGTAACAGAGGTATGTAAAATTGGCCCCGCCCATCTCAGTATGCCCTATCGGAGTTGACAGATATAGTTTAAGAGAAGAAGGGGATAGCAAGATCCAATTGGGGCTAGAGTAACCCAAAATAGTAGATGGATTATTGTCATTAGCTAACATTTCCGAAATATTTTGCAAATGTTGTAATAGTTCTCCTTGTGAGACACCCCAATGGTGCAATCTAGAATAGTGCATTTAGATATGAATACTAGAATGTCTAAAAAAATTTAGAAGATTGGCACTGGAATCCTAGAAGGGATAAATATTTACCTTTGTATGGCTCCCGTTCCTAGTAAAGAGAGAATACTAGGCAACCCGAAGAGCCAGTGGATGGGGCAAGGGGAGCTAAAAGCAAAGAATGTTTTGTTGAAGTTTTCAGAGTAAAGTGATAAACAGAAATATTAGCAGGAGAATAAGAAGAGGGTAAATAAAGTATTATGAGTGAGATGTGATAAATGGGTGATAACGGTAAATCAAAATATGACATGATGATAGAGCCTATAGTCAAGTGAAGGAAAATACAAGAGGTGACAAGCCTTGAGACAATAATAGAGTATAGGCCAAAGGTTATATCTCATTTGAGAATTGAGCTGGTGACTCGAACGTGATTACCAGAAGGAAAAATTAGACCCCCATAGTAATAGAATTTAGTATGGGATAGTAAACAAGATAAAACCGAACATGAATTAGGGACTGAAGGATTTGATAATAATCGACATCGTGATAACTTCAGAGATCGCATTCCAACAATAATAGAATAGACAACGGACGAATAACCTTTAAAGGTCATTTAGGAAGACTCTTCCCTAAAGAAAACACTTTGAGCAGAGTTAATCTTAAGGGACTAAGAGTGCCAGTTACACTAGGTGTCACCTTCGTACTTAAGAAATTCAGTTATCCCTGGTACATAAGGGTTACCATAAGGCGAGTAAGGGTCATTGATGATGTGAAAAGACGCCAAAGATGAAGAGGTAAAACATCTATAGGTAGATCTTCGTAGCACTAAGTCTTAGTACTCTCCTAAAGGGGGGAAGATGGTGTGATATGGTATTAAGTCGGATTTATTGTTTCAGGTAACTATGAGATAATAAAGGAAGAATGTGGTAAAAAGGAGAAAGGGATGATGTTGCATTTATTCAGTTCCTACAGATAAGTTGCGACTCTAAAATATTATACAAGCACGACACCGGGGAGAGGCAGTAAAATTTTCCATCCAGGATGTTATTGATAAATAAGTGTGAATTGACACTCGATACATAAGGAGCGAGTACGAGTGATAAGTTAAGACAAAGAAAATAACCCAAGAGAGATTATGCGGAATATAGATATGAGAATGGACCAATGTGTAGTTAGTATTGATTAAGGAAGAGCCTTGTTATGGCTAGACAAGAGGAAACAGACAAATCAGCAGATCAAGCAAGATATATGTAGTGAACCCCAACATAGTGAATTCAGTCTCGCAAATATGACGTCGTAATCCTTGAGAAATATTCAGATAGGACTTGGGGTTGTTAAAGGTACCGTATAAGTGTTATAAAAATAAAAGACGGAGCCACTAGGAAGACAATAAAATTTTTTAGTACAGAAGCAACCCTACGAGCACAAGGGCACGGAGGTAAGTAACTAAGGATAATTATAGGTGAGTGACAACATAAAAAATTTCTTTGGGTATACGGTGTAATAAGCTTGAAGCTTTACAGGAGTCAGAGGATCTCCCCTAAGTACTACCACGAAAGACTAGCTCAAGAAATAAGGAAGAGGGTTTCAACCTAAGCATATTAACTTGAAGAAGAATTGGTCTGGTAACAATAGTCTCACTACAACATTATATGTACTCCATAAGAAAGTGGCGCCTATAGTGGATAATAAATGGAAAAAAAATCAAAGGTGGTGTTTGAGATCATATGAGGTACATGAAATTATAGTATTTGTGGGAAATAAGACAAGCCACAACAAGTGGCAGAACGACCAGGAAAAGTAATTGCTTACATTTAAAGACAATTGAGAAGGCACAAAAGGAAATCTGTGGTGCTAGCAAGTTAAAGGAAGGATGTGAGTAGTACAAATAGATATGTACAGGTCTCAAGCTAAAGTATAGCAGAGTGACAAGACTTTAGGTAAATGGGAGTAAGGATAAGAAAAGGTGAGTTAGGAACTGACAAAAATAGGTAAGATCTCGGTATTAAGCCCATCAAACAAGAGAGCTGATAGTTTATGTATGTTATAAAAAGCTCAGTATAGCTTGAATTAACATAGAAGAGTCTAAGACTAGGAGCATTTAGAAGATATAGAATGTTGGCCTAGTCGTAATGTAAGGGTGTAATTGTTCTAAATAATAAAAGGATGATATTTAGGCCTTCAATTGAGTAATGATTCAAAGAGAAGAGACTTCATGGATGGCACGGGATTAGAATATAAGACGAATCACATTGGGATGCTATGAAATATGGTTATTGAAGTATGGTATCGTCCCTAGGTGGATAAGGAAAGCCACTTCAGATGTTCCTCGATGAGACGTGAGCCCTAGTGACAATGTATTACGTAAGAGGTTTCAAGTTATCAGTGGTGGATTATAGATCAACATTAAGGTGAATCAATAATAGGTGGATAAGAGTTCCAAAATATGAGAGGAGATTATGATGCCATTATCTAGATGAACAGTAACAAGGAAGCATTACATGACTTAGATTTATACATATAAGATAAGCAGCGAGAGAGTAAATTGGAGTTGGGTAGCAAACCTCGGTAATAATAAACCGAAGTAAGTGTTATGGTATAGTATAACCTACCTAGATGTAGTAAAGCCATAAGGATATATATACAAGGCTATGAAACAAGATATAGAAATAGTCGTAAGTTCAATAAAGTACCAAGCAAAGAACTCTAGTACACCTATAAATGCCTTGAGGGACATCTTGTCATAGTTCTGTATATGTTCATAAAGTGAGGCCTAGAGATTGGCTAAAAGCTAGAGGAAAAAGGAGAGAAGAGTCGCATAGGCACACATATAAGTACACGGCTGTACATGATGCATGTCAGAAGGTAACAACAGTTACGAGATTAGAAAATTCCGACCACAGGTCGTGGTATGAGAAAGAGGCCTAAAGAGGGGAATACCCTGGCCTTTGGATTTATTTACAAAATAGTTTCCAAGATGTCAAGGAAAATATTAAAGTATTCTTAAGAGCTACAGGTTATGAGATTGATAAGCGCATTAGTCAACATTCGAGGACGAATGTTCCAAAGGGGGGAATGATGTTATACCCCATGTTTTCGTACGTAAGAGTATGTCATAAGTCAATTAATGTAAGCTCAAAAAGGGAATCATCTTTGAAAAGTTTACAAAGTTAGTTCATCATATTAACGTGGAGGTTACAAATATTTAAGATCATTAATACTAAGTAGCAAGAGGGCTTGAAGGCTTAGAAGCTAAACAAATTGAAGAAAATAAGTTTCGTCGAAAGTCGACAAGTTGGAATGTTTTACCATGTACTTTTGGCGTGAGACTAGGGTTATTAACATTATAAGGAGATTATGTTATGAGATTTTTAGTCATATGATAGTTGGTGTTGTGATTTGAAGTCAAGAGAGTTGTGGAACAAAAGTTAGAAAAGGTCATCACAAGTTCGATTCATAAATATGCTGAAAATTAGGTCAAATGTAACTGAGTTTTTCTCCCAATATACTTCGAATTAGGGGATGATATACCTACCAAATTGAATATATACGAGTCTATTTTCTAACACATTAAACCGTTTGTTGATACGATATTAGAGTAGAGAGATATTCATGTTTTTGAAAGACATCGCAGACTGGTAGGTGACAAGTAGGTGCATCACCTACTTGCCAAAAGGAGAGGTCTCAATTAAACCTCCTAAAGTCGGCCAAGAGTGGACATTTAAAGGCTTATAAACTCATTTATTTTATCCATCTTTCATACCTTTAAAACCTAATTTAACCCCTGCAACTCCTCCCCAAAAAATCCCACACAAACCCTAGGGTATTCCAGGTGTTACGACGCGATTCTAGTGCTGAAAAGTCCGGACAGCTTGCTAGTTTCTCTTTCTCCTTCTTGTAGCCGTGTTGAGGAACTTATTTTTGATGAAGAAGGACTAGGTTTCGTGGGTTATACTCAGTACAAGTTAAGTTTATGCTTCTCCTTCCATTATCTATGCGTTTGCGAGTTGTAACTCGATCGTAAAGAATAAACCTAGCTAGTTTCGAAAGAATGGTAAGTTGTTTGTTCTTGTGTAATGGTTGGCTGGCTATGAACTAATTTTTAAGTTGAATTCATGGCTGTTTTATTGGATAAGAGGTATAATGATGTACTTTTGGTTGTATTTCTCAATTTGAAAGGAAAGACAAGTCGAAACATGTTTAAATAAATTGAATTTTTGTTTTTGAGTTGATGAACTTGTGGGACTATTTTTTTTGGGTTGTTTCTTGTTGGTATTGGGTTGTCTCTTTTGCTACTATTTTTATGTAGTTGAGAGGAGAAAGGGTGTGGAGAAACACCACATAATAGCAAGGTTGTTTGTTGGTCGCTTGATGTAACATTTTCGGATTGTTTGACATTATTATGGTTGTCGTGTGGTGTGTGAAGTGATAGAGGTATGTTGGGCTATTTGTGATTGTTTTGACTTGTGTGAAGTCATATATATAGTGGATGAGCTGTCCGTTTCATTGTAAAATAGGTTGTGGTCAATATACAATAATTACGACGCTTAAACGATAACGATAGTGTCATTTCTCTTATTGTAGACTAAGGAGTCGTGACATTTGCATAGCTTGAGGTTGGATAGTATATATACAAGGTATGTGAGTCCATCCCTTTCCTTCTTTTGCATGACTTCGATTGTACATAAGCAATGAACGAGCTTCCAAAGATACTCTACTCTTAGAAGCTAACAGTACTTACATTGTTTCCCTTCTTATGGAACGATTGATGTTAATGTTGCTTCTTTTACTATTATGTTATCAATGTTGTTGGTACTTCCTGATTCTTATAAGGTTCATAGTGAAGAGTTAGTCCTAATAACGTGTACAGAGGATACCGACCTTACGTCACTCCGAAAGGTTTAGCACGTGATTCCATGAGTCGAGCATGCATTATATATACGTATCTATTTTACTCTATCGAGCCACGCTATAGTCGGCCGGGTATGATACCTATTGTGCAACCATTTATCAGTTGGGTTTGCCGAGCTTCACATGGCCAGGTATGATTCTACCCAGTCTTATGATGGTTATGTACATTTTTGCCGAGTCCTCTTTGAGGCAGGGTACAATATGATGATGATGATGCCCACAGAGGCAAATGTTTTTAAAAGTTTATATATATATATATATATATGTATGTATGTATGTATTATGCATTTCATGTCAGTAGTTCCCTGAGGCACTCAGATGTTACAAGTTGTATCTCTTCTATCTCTCTTTATATTACTGTTCTTGTTCATATTTTTCTACCTTACATACTCGGTACTTTATTCGTACTGACATCCCTTTTGCCTAGGGATGTTGTGTTTCATGCCCGCAGGTCCCAATAGACAGGTTGACATTTCTCCTAGTAGGCTATCAGTTCAGCGGAAGGTGTTGGTGCACTCCTCTTGCTCCGGAGTTACCTATTTGGTCAGCATGATTTGGACATGTATTGAGTGGTATGGGGGGCCCTCTCCCGACCTTATGATATGTATGTACTCTTAGAGGCTTGCAGACAGATGTCATGCATATGAAAGATTTTATGGCCTTGTCAGCCTATGTTCAGTGTACGAGTGTTCATTTTGGTTTTATAGGACTGGATGTCACATATATAAGTTTGTATTACATGTTGGGTCATCATATGCCAAGTATTCCCTTATGTTTCATTCTCGTTTTATTATGACAGCCCTTCCGGCCCATTTACCCATGATGATATGATAAGAAAGAATACATTACGTTGGTACACGGTTGGGTAAGGCACCGGGTGCCCGTTGCAGCCCTCTAATTCGGGTCGTGACAACTGATGCTGACTATGTAGGTTTTCTTGTATATAGAAAGAGCACCTCAGATATGACTCATTTTCTTGGTTCATGACTTGTATCATGGGCCACTAAAAAGCAAAATTCAATGGCCTTATCCACCGCTGAGGCTGAATATGTTGTTGCTGCCTCTTGTTGTGCTCAATTGTTGTAGATCAAACAACAGCTGATAGATTTTGGCATT
Organism: Nicotiana sylvestris; assembly: GCF_000393655.2. Classification (NCBI taxonomy): domain Eukaryota; kingdom Viridiplantae; phylum Streptophyta; class Magnoliopsida; order Solanales; family Solanaceae; genus Nicotiana; species Nicotiana sylvestris. Next base: position 69,405,914 of record NC_091058.1, read on the forward strand.
GAAGTTGGTTGCATTCCTATATTTTGTGATAACACTAGTGCTATAAGTATGGCAAAGAACCCTGTTCATCGTAAGGGGACTAAGCACATAGATGTTAGACACCACTTCTTAAGAGATAACTATGAGAAAGGATTGATCTCCATAGAATTTTGTGCTACTGATAAACAAATTGCTGAAATCTTCACTAAAGCACTGAGTAGAGAAAACTTTGAGAGGAACAAGTTGGAATTAGGAATGATTAAGATTACCTAATAGGACCAGCTCAGAATGCACAATGAAAAAAATTAAAAAAACTGAAAAAAGGAAAAAATGAAAAGAAAAATTGGCTAGGAAATCTGAACTTGTGTAAATATCTAGATTAATCTTTACTCGGCTTCATACTATAATTAGTATACTCCTTTGACATGTGGTAATATGACTCACTCATCTCTTACAAAATTTTCTCTATTATGGTAAATTGAGGCATGGTCAAGAGAATTATAAATGAAGAACATGGTTCATCAGTATGGGTTCATCTGAAAGTTAAGGTATGTTTTCTATTAGGGATGGCAAATGGTGCGTGGCAGTGCGGTTGCGGGGAAAACCCGCGCACACCCGCGAAAATTCCAACCCGCTCCGCCCCTCCTCGCAAAACAAAATTTGTTGTTTTTAACCGCCCCGCCCCGCCCATTTTACAGAAGACAAATATGTTTAACTGAAGAATAATAATATATTTAGGCCATAATGAAATGGTCCCAACTGAAAAAGACAAAACAATTCTGCGAACTCCTTCAACACCTTCCACGTTGTTTACTTTGTCAAACTAATATATGATATTAAATATTCCTACTTACTACATCATCTCTGAAAACAAGAATACAGAAAATAAAATAAACTGGGGTATTACATATTTTCTTTTTAATTTGTGAAGATATAGGACTTGAACAAAAAAATTATGCAGAAAAAGGAAAAGTAAAATGCTTGTAAATTACAATCCTATATACGGTTTTAGTTCAAAAAAATAAAAATCTTGACCCGCGCCCCGCCCCGCCCCACGTTAATTTTTTAAAACGAAATTAGAACCCACCCCGCCCCCGCAAACACTGTAACCTACCCTGCCCCGGGAATGCTGAAACCCGCCCCACCTCGTACCCGCCCCGCCCCATTGCCATCCCTATTTTCTATACTCTGCACAATTAGAAATATAAATATTTAAATCATGAGCAGAAGTCCTACAATTGTTCAATTCCTTAGAAAATTCTATCCGTTAATTTTGAACCAGTTCCGTCAGCTTTAGAATTCTAAACCACAAAATATGCCTAAAATCTAGGGAAGCCTAACCGTTTATTCAAACCTGAAATTTCAGGTTGATTAGACCTCTAAATGACCACTGCAAAGGCTGTCGTTATACATTAAATGTGTATTTCTTTTTAAATACACATCATTACCTCCTACCATCTCCATAATTCTAAACTGTCAAAAATCCCTCTTCACTTTCACTTGCTTTCTTCTCCAAAATTCTAACTCACCAATTCTCATAAGAAACCAACAATTATGACAAATCCACAAGACAATCCTGGAACTCCTCCACCACCCACTTCCTCCAATTTATCTACCCTCCTCCACCTAGCACATCTCCAAAACCCAGGCTGAGAAGGGTAAAAATGCTTGCTCAAAAACAGTAGCGTTTGGGGTCCTCTCAAAGAAGTTAAATGAGACATTATAGGCAAGCCAGGTCCAAGACTCTGGCTCCAACTCTGATTCTGAGTCATACAAATCCGCTAGTGAGGGGAAAGGGCCTGGGTCTTCTGACTCTGAGAAGACTCAAGAATCCCCTTCTAAGGTAAGTTCTTCTTTGACTGAAAATCTAGAAACTAGGTTTGTTTTGGTTGGGCCTAACATGGATGTAGAATTACCTGAGTTATAAAGGAGTGGAGGTAAAAAGAAATCTGAAAAAGAAAGAGAGAGAGAGAGAGGGTGCATGTGGTGATGAGAGGGAAAATGGGAAAAGAATGGTTGATCATTCACCCACTGCTAATTTGTCTGTGTTTGCTATCTGTGGGGTTGAACAAGAAAATGTAGAAGAGAGTGGAAAGAAGTCAGGGGGAAGTGGTTCTGGTGAAGCTGCTGAAAGGGTTAGTTAATCTAAGTACACAAGGTGATGAACATGGTTCATCTACTGAAGAGACCCTAGCAGACCTGCTGAAAAAGATTGGGGCAAGTTATGATCAAAAGAAACAAAGAACTCCCATACCAAAAGCCCCCAGTGCTCCTAAACCCACCAAGAAAAGAAAGGTTTCATCCCCAACACCTACTGAAATTTCATTGCCAAAGGAAAGAGCTACAAGAAGCAGGGTGAAACAGAGTGAGAGTGATCTCCAAAAGGTTGTAGCTGAGAGTAAGAAGAAAAAGATGGCTAAAGGAAATGGGAAGGTTGCAGAGTCCTCAGAGGCAAAAAGCCCAAGACTTCTTCCAAGAAGTCTTCCTCTGTGTCTGAGGCTGCTGAACCTTCATTAGCCAAGAGGACAAGATCTGCAGTGAAAAGTAAACAAGTAAGAATTTTTGAAGATGAGGAATGAAGTGGAGAAGAATAAGAAGATGAGTCTGATGGTGAACAAGACAAGCTTGCCATGTTTGGCAAAAGAAAAATTTTGAAGGGTAGATTGCTGAAAGACTTGGTGGAACCAGGAATGATAAGACTGGTGGATGCCTTAGCTGCTCAGGGGTGGAAGGACATGGTCCTTCAGATGGATGGAAGGCTAGCCAGGAATGAGATCATTGATTTCATAGCAAACGCAGAGGTTAAGGATGGCAAGGTTAGCAGCATGGTGAAAGGAGTTCGATTGTCCTTTGATGCAGAAAAACTGGGAGAGATACTTGATATACCCTCTGAAGGGTTTGATGACTATACAAGGCAAAGGTGGCCTTTTCTGGACTCCCTTCCTACTGCCCTTGATATTACCAGGAGGTTCTGTGATGCTGAAGATGTGAATAAGGCTAGGGCTGTTCAGAAGAGTGAAATGAGGCCACATCACAAGGTCTTGTTTGAATTTGTCTACAAGTGCCTATTGCCTAGACATGGGAGAAGGCATATTGCAAATTATATGGACCTAGTTCTTATGGAGTACCTGGAAAGTGGAAGGCAAATTAATTGGTCTGCCTTCATCATAAGCTGCTGGACAGGGTCATCAATGGCTCCAAGGCTCATGCTACCCCCTATGGCTTTATTTTAACTACGATTCTGGATAGGTGCAATGTGCCTCTGAAGAAATAGGAAATGGCTTCAAGCAAGGATCACTCTGGCATTAACACCCTGATTGCTTGTGACTATTTAGTCAATGCCATCCCAAATGAACCTGGTTCATCCAAGAAGACTCCTATTAACAGTAAAGTCAGGGCTCTTGTTCAGAAATGTGAAGCCAAGGATGCTGAGATAGCTAGGCTCAAGGCTCGTGTGGCAGAGGTGGAATCTAAGAGGGATGCTCTCAGAACTGAGCTTACCAAGGAAAATGAGAAGAATGATGGAATTCTTCATAATATGCTGAATCTTCTCCAAGCCCAAAACCAACTCTCTAGCTCCCCAAGCCTTAGGAATTCTAGCTTTTGTCTCTTAAACCTGTCTAGTACCTTCAGTGACCCGGATTAGGGATTTTTCTATCTTTTTTTGCTCATATTTAAATGTTTTTTGCTTTCTGGTTGTGGATTGTGGTAGCAACATATCCTCTATCAATAATATCTACTGTTTTTGCTCTTGTTCAATGTTAATCTTTCCTTGATAGTTTAAATATGTTTTCTTGATTACTGATGATTAAACCATGATTGCACTTGCAGTTGCCCCAATGGCCATGAGTACTTATTAAAATCTGGGACTCACACTTTGTTTGCAACTTTTCAATGACGCCAAAAGGGGGAAGAAATATTGTCCTTTACACTTTCTGAATAAGTTATATTTATAACTTAATTAACCTGGTCCTTGATGATAAGTGAATTTTCTAAACTTTGCATTGATGGTTAAGCTGAGTTCTCACAGGATCCAAGTAAATAAAAAGCACAGGGTTTGTCATCATCAACAAGGGGTAATTTGTTGGCCCAAGAACAGGTGAAGTTTTTAAGATTGACAAAAGAACTCAGACATGCACCACGTCCATCTTGTGAAGCACAGTCATGATTAACCTGTACATGTGAGATGCACGTGAAAGAGATAAATCTAACTGATCAAGAAGCAATATCTCCTGATCTGATCAAAAAGGTTGCATATTAGATAAGGAAAGAAAGACTCCTTACATGAAGAGAACACAATATAGGAAGAAGATAGTGTTAGAGTTTGAGATTACCTTAAACTCTTCTACGATAGAAGAGTAGCATTTGAATCCTAGTCAATCTCTGATGACTAACCTATTAAATATCAGTGTTGTTCTCTTTTACAGGGAATTCACATAAGCAGAAGTTAAACTTAAATTGAGAGCAAAAGAGCAAGGCAATTTTGCAAGCAATTTATATGTGATTCGATTGCGCAATCCTGAAGCTACTTGAACGAGATAAAAGAACCAGTTCCATGTGTCTATCTTTTATTCTAGTTCAATTGTAGTAGGTGATTTTACATTGTACCTTTCAGCTTTCATAGAAGCAATTGTATTAGGTACCTAGAGTGTTCAAGTTAGAGTTAACTTGAAGTTGTCACAACAGTTGAGGCTGTGTGCCACAATGGGATTAGAGTTAATCCTTAGGTTTACAAAGAGTTTTGTAAATACTGTTTTGGCTCAGTGATTTTAGTGGAAGTTTGGGAAAATCCTACTGAGTAGTAGGTCGTGGTTTTTTCACCTTTTGAGCCAGGTGTTTTCCATGTAAAAATCTTTGTGTTCTTTATTTTTTTTACTTATTATTCCGCAAACAGTAGTAGTTGGAACACATAGAAGAACCAGGTCTTTCTATAGTTCAGCTAAGCAAAAATTGGGTACCATACAAATCACCCCCCTCTTGTATGGTATTGACATTTAAAACATCATGTAAGAAGTAAACAGATATGGGGGAAATGAACAAGTGTAAATACATGGTACAATCCTCTCTACAATAAGCTCAAGCTCCCAATTTGCAATTTCCTCCTCAACCGAGGAATTTATATATAATGGATCTCACCAGATAGATCGTCATAATCCAAATCAGGAAGACTCGTAGATACACAAGAAGTTTTATTGTGTGCCTCACACAACTGATATTAGTTGTGTGAGGCTCCTTTTTATCTCACAAATTTGTAAACCCCAATCTTACGCTTCTGGGTCCACAAAAATCTGGGTCCACAAAACTATGAGACAAAAAAGATATCTCATACAACTAGTGTCAGTTGTATGAGACACAAAATAAAATTTTCCTAGATACACTGACGTCTTGTCAAATATTACGCACGATTCCATGAGAGTATTTTATAAAAATGCCAAGGCGTATGACCCGATCCCATCATAATCTGTTCACTGGCGAGGGTTTAACGGCACAAACCATAGATGCATCTATTACTGCCGAGGCGAACGGCTTGCTCCCATGAGAGTGTAGTACATAATCCTGCCGAGGCGAACGACCTGATCCCATTAGATTAAGAAGCTTTAGCAGGTCCTTGACCCCACTCATGAATAAACGTGTGTGTTATAATTTTAAGAAAAACCTTTCGATGTAAACACATAGTGCGGGAGGAATCCGTAAGAGGAACACAATTATTTCGTGGCTAATCATGAAACTCGTAATGCAAAATAAAGGAAGTCTATCACTCCACACACATCTAGTCTCAAGTTGTAATGCAAAATAAAAGAATTAAATGAGCAAGGATAGCCCCTATAATACAAGTATAACATGGTGTGAATCTAAGATTACCCGGACAATAACATGAATCTAACTACGTATGGGCTCTCGTCCCGCGCAACAAGTTACACATATTAAATACATCACCTAGGGGTAGTTTCCCCCTCATAAAGTTAGACAGGAGACGTACCTCGTTCCGAAGTTCCATGACCGGCTCCAACGCCACTCTAACACCTCAAACCGGTGTCCATCGCTCCAAAACTAGTCAATCAATGTGCAAATCCATAAACATATACTCTAATGCTCATTATAAATCAAATTATAACAATTTTCAACTCCGCTCAAAAAATCGATAAAGCCAACCCTCAGGCCCACATGGTCGGATTCCAAAAATTTACGAAGATAAACATTACTAACTCAAATATATAATTTATTCCAAGTTCCATGTCCAATTTCGTGGTAAAAATTCAAAAATACCAATTTATAGGTTTCTTTCAAAATCTCACAAATTTCTACCAATTTCCAAGCTTGAATCCATATAAAAATCATGTATTTAACTTACAATGTGAAGAAATCACTTACCCATAACACTTGATGAAGATGGCACTCCAAAATTTCTCCAAAATCGGCTCCCATGGACGAAATGAAGTGAAATTGAGCCAAACCCTTCATTTTAAAAGGACACTGCCCAGCCCGACTACCACACCTGCGGCGCTTCACCGCATCTCTGGTCTTGCAGGTGCAACCAAAACCTCGCACCTGCGCATACCCTCTGCCCAACACAGCTTCGCACCTGTGATGCCAAATGCTCCCCTACGGTCTTGCACATACGAAGACCTTTCACTTCTGCGACTCCAGCAGTCCAGCTCACATTCCGCTTCTGCGGAAACATCCTCGCATCTGCGGCCCTCCTAGCTCAGTCCAAATGTCGCTTCTATGACCATATCACCGCACCTGCGGCCCTTTCCACGCAGGTGCGATTGCACCAGATACCATTAGCCTCAGCATTTCCCCCAACACAAACTCGATTCGTTAACCGTCCGGAATCTACCCAAATCCCCCGGACCTCAACAAAACCTACCAACAAGTCCTAAAACACAATACGGACTTAGTCTAGCCTTCAAATCACATCGAACACAACTAAAATTATGAATCGCACCCTAATTCAAGCTTAATGAACTTTAAAACTTCTAACTTCTACATTCGATGTCGAAATATATCAAATCACGACCAATTGACCTCAAATTTGCACACAAGTCATATTCCATATTACGGGCCTACTCCAACTTTCAAAATCGGAATTCAAACCCGATATCAAAAAGTGCTCTCCCGATCAAACTTCCCAAAAACCATAAAACTTCCAATTTTCGCCAAGTGACCCCGAAATAACCTACAGACCTCCAAATCCATATCTGGACACGCTTCTAAGACCAAAATCACTATAAAGAGCTATTCCCATGCTCGAAATCCTAAACGGACATTGATAACATTGAAATATACTTCAACCCAAATTCATGAAATTATTCCAAAATGCCAACTTCCAACAATAAGTGTCGTAATGCTCCCAGGTCATCCAAACCCCAATCCGGACAGACGCCCAAGTCCGAAATTATCATACAAACCTATTGGAACCTTCAAATCCAGATTCTAAGGTCATTTACTCAAAAGTCAAACCTTGGTCAACTGTTCCAACTTAAAGCTTCCGAAATGAGAATTTTCTTTCCAAATCAACTCCGAACTTCCCGAAAGTCAATTCCGACCACACGTACAAGTCATAATACCTGAAGTGAAGCTACTCAAGGCCTCAAACCGCCAAACGAGATGCTAGAGCTCAAAATGACCGGCCGGGTCATTAAATTCTCTCATACTTAAACATGCATTCGTCCTCAAACGTGCTAAGAAGTGTTTTGGAGTTGTCCAAAATCACTGCTTAACACCTCGTGCACCTACCCATGCCACCATAACCCAGTTGAGCACATTGGCTCGAGCCAAACTGAAGATCATTCCTGCTACCTTAGCTAACAAGCTTTAGAACCAAATTCAAACATTCGGAATTCTCCACGATAACAGATTTTCACACACGAACACCGTATCAATCACCAGACACTGAACCCAACATGACCATGCTCCTCCATTGAAATCACATCGTGCACCCAGTAACTCATTTGCCCAAGGTAATCTTTCCCAAGCATAACAACTGGGATTTCCACTGACACGAATCTCGTAGTACACCTGATAACATATATAAACCCTGTTCCAGCTCTCGTAATAGTGTCACGACAAAAGAGATGTGTAGAAACTCATAACCACCTACCGAATCACAAATTATGGAGTCTCTCCTCCTGACAAGAACCATTACCTCATCCTAAACCGAATAACGATATTTTCTCTTTAATATGCCTTATATAAATCCGATCGCACTGATCACAGGTCTAATAATCTCGTCTTACCCAGTAAAACTGCTCCGGCAATAAGCCACCGCAACTACTATCTAAGATTTCATATGACGCCACCAATGCTCTAACAAGCTACAACTTGAATGTGAGACATAAGGAAGAACGAACTCTGGAAAAGAACTATCCAATTTGCCTAACGAATAAAACGGCCAGCAAATACTATAAGACTTTCTTAGAGGCAAGAAAATGACACACAAAATAAATATAAGGAACCGCGCTCAACCTCTCACTGTTGCGGTGTGCAACCCAATCCACACATGATACCGTTGTGGCGTGCATGCAACACGATCCAAACAACATACTTGTGGCGGCGTGCCACCCGATCCAACAATATACCCGTGGCGGCGTGTCACCCGATCCACATATGATATTAAATAAGGAAGTACCCATCAAGCCAAAATACTTATACCTTCGAAATAACCGAACATCGACCACGAGCACACCAAGTGCAAAAATATAACCCTAGGGAGATGGATAATGCCATACGCTACAAAACCCAAGCACATCTAGGGTGCAATAAATGACCTGCATCTCGAGAGACATCTTGCTCATATAACACCACAAGCTACACGGGATCACAACACATGTGCGAATAATCAAGCCACCTCATAATCTATATGGCATAATATAGATTACACAAAATAGGTGACGACAAAAATAACATCCAAGGCCCGAAGACTCCTCCGTAAGCAACGCTATGCTGAAATGTACACATCCAGCCTGATATAGAGCACACATTCACATCTAGATCCATCCACGAACCTCATGCCGATTCTAATCATACCGTACTGGGCTAATAACCTTTCAAGGATCCATAGTAACTCTTTCCCATGACACACAAGAATAGCCGTCAAATCCGGAACAAACTTCCATAGTCCACGACCAATTGAATAGAGCACTCTTCAGGCCTAGACTCTCTCACATTAGCTATAGTACCATAATCCCCATACTTGGTTTCAATATTTAATCAATCAAGTGACTACTTGTCACACTTATACAATCCTCCCGTGAGATATGCCCCCATGATCTTCCGCATCAGGTAGCAAAGTTTGCCCATCCATACCACCGGCCATACAAAGTTGTAAAACGAATCGAGAATCCGTAAATCAGTACACAAAGCCTCTTACACATGAAAATGATCTCAGGTGATGCTAAAGACAATACCAGCTTACTCTAAACATCTGAATTTTTTCCTGCTCCTCCGAGCTTGTGACATTCTTGTCAAAATCAAACTGCAACCTTGATCCTCAGCTTCTAATTCCCAAACCGCTCGCTGCACCAAACATGCCAATACGCGAGAGTACAATAATTTCATCATAACTCTTGAACCACTAATAGAATAAACACTTCATCATATTGAACCTTTCACTTAACTCATTTCTGGAGAAACATGCAACACACAACTGAATTCTCATAACCGCAGATAATACAAACCTCAAGTTGCAGTCTAAACCACCATAATCCTCTCGGGATCCATCTACACGTAACAGGCCATTATAATTGAATACCTCCAAATAAATCAAATTACGGCGGCCATCAAGCCTCGCACGTAATGCCACAAATCACTTGCATAACTTAACACGCTGAAGGAACTTAATTGTCACCATCATGCCGATTCAACCATTGCTAACCGATCCAACTTCTTCTAATTCACGCTTGACTTGCCTTAGAAAATAATAATAATAATAATAATAATAATAATAATAATAATAATAATAATAATAATAATAATAATAATAATAATAATAATAATAGCTCCATTCAAAACATAACGAACTTAATCCACACTCATCCTGGGTGACCTAATTTACGAGAACACATCGTCTCAAAACCCACAAACCATCTCATACCCTCTTTGTGCGCATGATAGCTTCAACTGGTACACCTATTCTGATAATTCCTATACGAGTCCAAATTTATTTTCTCCCATTTCTCCAATGCTGCATCGTAGACCGATGATAACATAGAACACTCCAAGTCCCTTTCATAATTCACTACAAAAGCTCGATACTTAACCATACCACGGACTCGAATCCTTAGGCACCGCACTTTAATTTTGAACCCACTAGGACCGTTGTTGAGGCTCACCCACTCTGACTTGTTCCCGAATATAATCAAACTCCAAGTCCCTACTAGCACATGAACACCCTCTCAAAGTAGCGATCGGCTGAATGCCTTTCCTTGTACATCACATCCATACGAGGCATAAACTCTGAGTCTTCCCAAAACCTGAACATAAACCGATAAGACCAAATATAGCACACATTCCTCAAATCTTTTGCTCGAATTACCATTGATGTTTTTTTTCCTTGGTCGTAATAACCCACCAATGCACCGATAACCAGAAACCTCATAATTAGACAACCACACAATCCAAATCGTAGATGGTGGGGTTCCCCCACTTAGCTTGAAGGTACAATTACATAACGCTTGAACCCACCAAGATTCCTTCTTCTACATTGACATCAACTAAAAGTCCAATAATTCATTCCAAACTCGAAGTCATGTTGCATCCAAATAAATTCCGTGGACCTAGTCACTATCCACCATGATTCCCAAATTGCTCTAGACTTTCCTCATGGCGTGTGGCTGTCCTACCGCAGAACCCGTATTCTACTCTGCCGCTCTCCCACTTTGGTTAAACCCTCTCCTTCAAGAAACTTCTTGGCTTTCGCTTTTCATACTTGACCTGCTAGTAATTCAACCACCGCGAAACACCTTCCGCCCTGTCCTTCCTCATTTTACGCTGCCAAATACTGCCTCAAAGCAAAATCCATCACTGTAGCACCTGACTTGATAAATTTCTACCAACTCTAAGCCTCCTCGAAGATCATGTTTCCCGAGCCATCATTATTAGAAGTACCTATTTGATTCTGAAATAACTACACTCCGCTATCTCTGACAACCGCTCTTCAGGAACCATTTCGCAATACCCTGCCTCAAAGGTACATTGATGAAGGCCATAACACCAGCAAATCTTAACGCGTTCAACAAGGACGATGACACCCCATCACAATTGAGAATTCCACCACACTCGAAAATACCAAGTCTCATTAATCCATTATCCCAAACCTGAACATTCATAGTCCGATTGCCTTTCCTCCGCTGGAAATAAAATGTTGATCCTTTGAATCATGCATTGAGAAAAATCTCCTTTCAAGTCTTTCACTGCCCCGACACATAGAAAAACACCCAACCATCATACGAACACTGTGTGATAACAACGTCTGAACATCATAGCAACCTGCACGTAGCCTTAAAACCATAAAAAATTCAGTTACTGAGTTGAAATGACAGAACCTCCTTCCACAAGAAGTCAATAATAACCTACTCAAATGCGCAGGGAGAAACACCCTGCTTCCTGTCTATAGTACCACTGGAACTCCTCGATGCCCAAATGAGACAAGCATTGAACATCGTATAAGAATGAGTAGGAAGGATATAAAGGCATAAACCTCAAAGGAATCAAATCGCACAATGAGGAATTAAGAAGGGAAGTGTTTCTAACAGCCTTGCAGCCTTTTGAAAATAAGTACAAACGTCTCCGTACCGATCTGCAAGACTCTACTAGACTTGCTCATGACTCGTGAGACCTAAGTGAACCTAATGCCCTGATACCAAGATGTTATGACCTAAAATCCACTAAAGATCGTGATGCCTAACACCGCCGTCAGATAAGCCAACTATGAATGATTAACTTAATTGCTCATTTTACTATTTTTTAAATCATAATTTTCATCAATTAAATAGTAAGAAATAGAATTTACAGGGTAAATAATAATATTTTCACAACTTCAATAAAGAACAACCTATAAGCACCCCAAAATTCGGTGTCACAAGTGCATTAGCATCAACTAGGAAATATAATAAAATACAACCTCTGTCTGAAATACAAATTAGATAGGAGAATATAAATAACTCTGATGGAGACTCTACAGGTTGCGGATCGTAACATGAAATGCAGCCCACGGTAAGTCCCCGTAATAGTCGCGCCTCTGCGCCCAAAAGATCACCTGACATATATGTACCTGCACAAAAATGTGCAACAAGTGTAAAATGAGTATGTAAATCAACGCGTACCCAGTAAGTATCTAGCCTAACCCGAGATAAGTAGGGACGAGGGGTGGATATCGACACTTATTAGTGGTCTAAAAAGAAATGAACAGTAAGAAGTGTAAATACGTGGTACAATCCACCTCTCTAAAATAAACTCAAGCTCTCAATTAGCAATTTCCTCCTCAACCGAGGCATATATATAATGGATCTCACCAGATAGGTCGTCATAATCCAAATCAGGAAGACTCATAGATACACTGACTTTTTGTCAAATATTACACACAATTCTATAAGAGTATTTTATAGAAATGTCGAGGTGTACTGCTCGATCCCATCATAATCTGTGTACTGACGGGGCTCGAACTATACGAACCATAGATGCATCTACTACTGCCGAGGCGAATGACCCGCTCTCATAAGAGTGTGGTACATAATCTTGCCGAGGCGAATGACTGGATACCATTAGAATAAGAAGCTCGAATGGGTCCTTGATCCTACTCATAAATAAACGTGTGAGTTATAATTTTAAGGAAGACCTTTCGATGAAAACGCATAACGCGGAAGGAATCTATAACAAGAACACAATTATTTTGCGGCTAATCATGAAACTCATCAAATCTCTACAATAGCAAGTCTATCACTCTACGCACATCTAGTCTCAAGATGTAATGTGAAATAAAGGAATTAAACGAGCAAGGATAGCCCCTATAATACAAGTATAGCATGGCGTGAACCTAAGACTACCCGGAAAATAACATGAATCAAACTACGTACAGACTCTCGTCCCGCACAACAAGTCACACATATTAGATACATCACCTAGGGGTAGTTTCCTCCTCATAAAGTTAGACAAGAGACGTACCTCGCTCCGAAGTTCCATGACCAGCTCCAACGCCGCTCTAACACCTCAAATCACTGCCCATCGCTCCAAAACTAATCAATCAATGTGCAAATCCATAAACATATACTCTAATACTCATTATAAATCAAATTATGACAATTTCTAACTCTGCTCGAAAACTCGATAAAGCCAACCCTCAGGATCACGTGCCCGGATTCCAAAAAATTTCGAAGATAAACATTACCCATAACATTACTAACTCAAATATATAATTTATTCTAAGTTCCATGTCCAATTTCATGGATTTTTATGTTTCTTTCAAAATCTCACAAATTTCTACCAATTTTCATGCTTGAATCCATATAAAAACCATGTAATTAGCTCACAATGTGAAGAAATCACTCACCCCATCAAATCACGTCCGATTGACCTCAAATTTTGTACACAAGTCACATTCCAGATTACGGACCTACTCCAACTTTCGGAATCGGAATCCGAACCCGATATAGAAAATCCACTCCCGATCAAACTTCTCAAAAACCATCAAACTTCTAATTTTCGCCAAATGACCCCGAAATGACCTACGGACCTCCACATCTTGACGCGCTCCTAAGACCAAAATCACCATACGGAGCTATTCCCAGACTTGGAATCCCAAACGGACATTGATAACATTGAAATACACGTCAACCTAAATTCATGAAATTCTTCCAAAATGCCAACTTCCCACAATAAGTGTCGTAACGCTCCCGGGTCATCCAAAACCCGGTCCGGACATACGTCCAAGTCTGAAATCATCATAAAAACCTATTGGAGCCTTTAAATCCCAATACCGAGGCCCTTTATTCAAAAGTCAAACCTTGGACAACTTTTCCAACTTAAAGCTTCCGAAATGAGAATTATCTTTCCAAATCAACTCCGAGCTTCCCGAAATTCAATTCCGACCACACGTACATGTCATAATACGTGAAATGAATCTACTCAAGACCTCAAACCGCCGAATGACGCGCTAGAGCTCAAAACAATCGGTCAGGTCGTTACACAAAGTCTTAAGTCTTGCTGCTATATTTGTCATTTCAATAACATGCTCATGCATGGTACGCGAACCATCAAACTTCATGGTGGTCAAAGTACCCATTAATGTCCCAGCAAGAGAATTGTCAGTAGTTTGTGAGCATTCTTCCACAAGTTTCAAAAGTTCTTTCGCGCTTTCAGTTTTGGGTAGAGTAGTCTTAATTTTGCCCGCAATATTCATTCGCATAAACATTACGCTTAGTTTGTTAGACCTGTCCTAGTGCTTAAAAGAAGAACTTTCTTCAGCACTGCTAGTTTCAGTAATAGCAGCTGGCCTCTCAGTATAAAGTGCAACATCAAAATCTAAAACTTCAAGATGGAATCTGATATATTTGTACCAATGTGAGAAGTTGAGTCCGTTAAAGATCGTAACAGAAGCAGAGTGCGAATGAAGAGCAAGTGCTAGAAATAAAATATGTCATTCATTAATGCTTTGAGTTAAAAATTAGATATACTATTAGATTCAGAATGGTTTATGTATTATTAAATGTATATTGATGTCCTCCTTTAGGCGAATCATTAAAATACTACTTTAGACATTATGATGCTTAAATATTTAATTTTTAATGTACCAGTTAATAATACTTACTATCTTTGGATATATATAAATAAAACTAATAGCACGTCTATATTATCGACTTAACGTTCGATGATTATAAGAACAAACGATAAACTTTTGGGCTATCCATAAATGTCTTATAATCAAGAACTTCAATTTATCCACAAATATTATATCGTTTATAAGCATCACAACTTAACGGGTAATCGAATATAAGTTTAGTTATTTTGGAATGGATTATTCATAAGAATTTGATCACTTTGGTGATTAACAAATCATACATACTCAATTCCAAATAAATTGTGAAGTTAATAGAATAAAAATAATAATTTTTTTTTATACTAGTTACTGATGGGTTGGGGATAGACTTTCTCAAGATAAAACGTTCTTATAAAACACTAAAAGAGAATTCCAAAACTAACAGTGCATGACTCTTGATTGCACTGTTCGAACTTCATAATTTGTTAAAACTGAATGTCTTCCACTAATAGAGTGGAGAGTCGAGTGTAATATTAAGTGCCACATAAGTTGCAATAGCATTAAAATATAATAATTTCATGTTGTATTTATTAATATGGAAATCTATCATTCCATGTATATAATTGAATCTTTGCCAAAGTCCAAACATCAACAGAAAAGTGAATGAATAATCAGTATTCCATTTTGAGGAATTTACTAAATAACAGAGTTACCAACACATAAAATATATGATACAAAATTTTACAAAGATTAGGTGTTAGCGTGATAATTGTTTTTAGTGGTCATCGTTATTAAAAAAAATGCCATTATTTCTTGAACAAAGATTCTCCAAGTATCATATTTGTGCACAACAGTTTAGCGAACATTCATAAATCCATAAATTGCATAATTAGGGTTTACAAATTGAAAAATTATTAGTTCTTAACCATGCTCTGATACCACATGTAAGGATTTTTATAATTTTAGACTATGATTCATAAACAATTTATAAAAAATCCTATCAATAATATCTGGATTGTGGAACTATATAATTTTCACAAATTATAATATATAAGAAATTCAGTAAAGAAAAACATACCAGAATCGGCCATAATGTTCTTGACGTAATCGAGCAGAAGGGAAGAACTTGAACTTCTGTTCTTGAAAAACCAATTTTCTTTTCTCTCTCTTTACCTTGTGCTTTCTTTCAGAATAACCGAGATGGAATAGGTTATTCTCTTTTAAAAGGCAAAAAGAGGGACCAGACGGTTAATTTTCACTTTCCATCAAAGTGGGTAATGGAAAGTTTTATAAAAAGAACCTCCTCAATAAAATTAAAAATGTAGCTAATATTATTAAACCAATAATAGGCCACACGGTCAAAAACTAATACTCTACCGATCGACTCCATACATAGTGGAAGACAAATTTTTCAAATAAAGGTTGTGACATTTTGGTTTGACGCAAACAGGACCAAATTGAAGCGTAACAGGTTTCAAATCGCATATAACTAAATTAATAATTTTCTCTATTTAAAAAAAAACTCTCATATATTTTAATACACTATACATATTATAAATCTTATATGGCAGAAGAACTTTTTTTATGGGCTTTACAATCCTCAACAACTATGTTAGGTTTAACAACTTGTTTGGATGATTGTTACACTTGTATTAAGTACATCATATTATTACTTTAAATACAATATTTGTTTTAGTTCTTACTTAAATTTTATTGTACCGTATCCTTTAAATTTATCGTTACGTAATGATAAAAAGTGCCACTTTATAGAACGACTGATTTTCTTATTTTTTCTCTCATCTTGCCCTTTTTTATTATTAAATAATCTCATTTTATCCTTTACCCTGTATGTTTATATAATAATATTACCTCGTACCTTACTTTTTCTTTATGATATTACATGTATATTCTTTATATTGTTGATGCATAACATAATGAAACAATGACAAATAATATAATCTATCCAAGCATTGTATACATTAAAACGATACAGTATAATACAATACAATACTATACTATACAATATATTATAAAACATACAAAACAACCTATAATATAATTCGGAGCAAAAATAACGGATTGTGTACCTTAAATTTGCAGCGGATATTGTTGTTGTTGCTACCAAAATAATCTGCCCCAAGTCTCCTTTGATTTCACTAGGAAATGAAGGTTAAAGTTCACAAACTAAATGTCTTTTAGTGTGATGATGTAATCTAGAAAGTCAAGATTGCTTTTCATTCTTTCTGGTTTTTCCGTTTGTTTTCTACATAATGTCTCTCGTGCACCCTCTTTTGAAGCAGAAGACTTTCCTTTATTATTAGGAGAGGTTGAGCAGTTATCAGATAATTGTTCCCTCTCCTTTTCAAAAAGGATTTGAACAGTTATAATTGTTCCTCCTCCTTTTAAGGATAATGTTGAACAATTATAACACAACTGTTTATTCTTTATTTAAAATATTAGATAATCTTTTATTTGTGGGTCGGGTAAGATTGGATCGGGTCGGTTCACATGGGCGACCCACGATCCCAAAAACTTATATTTCCCACTTTGCATATGGTGGACAAGACCCAAGCCAATATTACATCAATTAGACACACAATTCATATGATAAATAGTTTGTGCGACCTGTGAGCATCAAGGATTGCCTTCAAGGTTTTACAAGTCCTATATAGGAATTCAATCACGTATGGAAAGAATTCACTTTTAATACGAGGATATCAATACTGACAATAACCCATGCTTCACTACTTCAGTAGTTACTCATTCGATCCCTCATCCTCTTTAAGAGGTGAACTCGAGTTCATGTTTAACTTTATATACATAATTACACTCGACATCTATATGGTCAGTGTAATAGCCGGCTTGTGTACACAAGTCAAATTATTTTAATTTAATCGTCTTCCTTTCTACTCGAATCTATCAGTTCCAAATCAACTGCTTTCCTAAACATGCACTGCATTGCCGAGTTACTCATGGCTATCAGTGACATGCTAAAGTAGCAACATTAATTGAAATTTCAAGAAACAGTAAAAGGTCAAAGGGTATTCCAATGAAAAGTTAATTTTAACTTTTCAGGGTCTCACACAATGAAGAAGCAGGGAACCATTCTTTCATTAACCCATTAGTCGCTTAACACATGTGGTATGAAAGACGTGCTACGATGTTCTCACCTTATCCTGGTGCATGTGTCTCATTTCTTTTAATTATCCAACATCGTATAGACCTTGATCTAGATACCTCTTGATGTCTAACCCGAGTTTCTCTCTTCAGTGATCCTCAAACTCATTTTCTTAGAGAGACTCTTGTCTGGTTTATAAAGTCATAGCATGACAGTGAAAATTATCTCTTCACATTCTCTGACGTAAGAGGCGATTGCTCATGTGATAGAGCCAATCTCGCGACTTTTCCGACACATTTTATTTCTAAAATATTATCACATGCATATGAGACATAAATTCAATAGTCTTACTTTGATGAGAATATCATAACAACAAAGTTGTTTTACAATACATAAATATCATCATTTCCTATGCAAACCTAGAGCCTTAACATGTTTTTAAAACAGGTTTCTAGATATGGCCTTTGTAAAAAAGGATCAACTATCATTTCGCGAGTAGGAATGTATTGTAAATTCACTTCTCCACTTTCTACTATGTCTCTCACAAAGTTATATTTGATATCAATGTGTTTGGTTTTACTGTGATACTTAGGATCCTTTGTATATGTAATGGCCGCCTGACTGTCGCAATATAAAGTCATGGGACCCTTAGAATTCTTTGCAACATTCAAATGCTCAAATAATCTCTTTAACCAAACAACTTCTTGTACTGCAGATACACAAGCTACAAATTCAGATTCCATAGTTGAAAGAGATGTGCAAGTTTATTTTTTACTTTTCAATGAAATAGCACCACCATTAAGTAAGAAAGCATAACCGGAGGTTGATTTTCTATCATTTTGATCACCAGCCCAATCATCATCTGTGTAACCTCTCAAGAGTAAATCAGATCCACTATAGCATAGTGAATAATCTACAGTTCCCTTCAGATATCAGAATATTCTCTTCACTGCCTTCCAATAATCTCTTCCAGGATTAGATTGATACCTGCTTACCAGACCTACGACATAATAAATATCTGGACGAGTACACATCATAGCATACATCAAACTCCCGATAGCACTAGAATATGGAACTTGATACATGTCTTCCTTTTCTTTTTCAGTCTTTGAACATATTTCAAGGCTTAAAGTTTCACCTCTTGCTATTGGAGTATCCATAAGCTTGCAACTATTCATTCGAAAGCGTTCCAAAATTTTCTTTATGTATGTTTCTTGAGATATCCTGAGTCGAGGGTCTGTTGGAAACAATCTCTCTACTTGCATTAGGTAGGGGTAAGGTCTGCATACAGACTACCCTCCTCAGACCCCACATGTTGGCATTAAACTAGGTTTTTTGTTGTTGTTGTTGTTGTTGTTATGTGTTTCTTGAGATAGACTCAATTTTTTTTTGGAACGATATCTTTGAATTTTAACACCCAATATATAGTCTACTTCACCCATATCTTTCATGTCAAATGACTTTGAAATCCATGACTTAACAGTTTTTACATACTCCAAATTATTTTCGGCTAATAAAATATCATCCACATAAAGAGAAAGAATTACAAACTTTCCATTGGACTTTTTCACATAGATGCAATGGTCTTCATCGATCATGGTGAAATCAAATGAAATCACATCCTTATGAAATCTCAGGTACCACTACCTTGAAGATTGCTTTAGGCCATAAATTGATCTTTTCAATTTACAAACTTTCTTTTCTTGGCCTTTAACAACGAAACCTACAGGTTGTTCCATGTAGATTTTCTCGTTTAGTTCTCCATTGAGAAAAACAGTTTTCACATCCATTTAGTGTAATTCTATATCTAAATGTACTACAATAGCCAAAAGTAATCGCATAGAGGTAAACTTCACAACTGGTGAAAAAGTTTTCTCATAATCTATTCTAGCTTCTTGAGTAAAACCTTTTTCCACCAATTGTGCTTTGTGTCTTTCTATTGACCCATCTGATTTGCATTTAACTTTGAGAATCCATTTATTCCCAACAGCTCTACGTCCCTGAGGAAGGTCAACTAGATCCCAGACTTTGTTGATTTTTATGGACTCTAATTTTTCTTTCATCTCTTTTAACCATTCATCCTTTTTAGTTAGGGCTCGATAAAGCCTCAGTCACAGAATTAGGTTCATCCAATTCTGTCGGAGATACCAAGAAAATACAATCCTCAATCTCATAAGATTGTTTAGGTGCACCTTTTCTTGTACTCTTACGTAATTGAACTTCAGATTCCTCTATAGGATTTTAGGATTCAAAACTCCCACTTGGACTAGGAACCATTTCTTGATCCATTGATATATCAAGTATGTCCGATGACATTATCTGATTTTCTAAATTCAACATTTCGTAAAGAGGTCCACCTTCATTTATTTCACCCTTTTTGGAAAAATCATTTTCTAAAAATCTGACATCTCATGATACAATTTCAGTAATACTTCCATCCTCCAATTCATCAATGAACACATACTCTTTGGAACGTTCTACGTATCTAATAAAGATACATTTCTTTCCTTTTGGACTTAGTTTACCAATTCACCAAAACGATCTTTAATATATGCAGCACAACCCTAAGGTCGTAGATCATTCAGGTTTGTTTTATGACTAGTCCAAAGTTCATAAGTGGAAGATACTGATTTAGAAGGCACTTTATTCAATGTAGGACGCAGTCAATAATGCATCTCCCCAGAAAGAGATAGACAAATTTGTCTGCGCCATCATTGATCTTGTCATGTCCAATAATATTCTATTCCTTCTTTCAGCTACACCATTTTTGTTGAGGTGTATAAGGAGTAGTTAACTGTCTAATAATGCCCATTACAGTACATAATTCTTCAAATTGTTTTGACAAATATTCACGTCCTCAGTCGGTTCTTAAACCTTTATAATTTTATCTAATTGATCTTCAACTTCATTCATATATCTTTTAAAGCACTCAAGTGCTTCAGATTTATGAGAAATCAAATAGACATAACCAAAGCGCATGAAATCATCAATAAATGTAATGAATATGCAGCACCAGACCTTTCCCTCACATTCATTGGACCACAAATATCAGAATGGATTAATTGAAGTGGTAATTCAGCTCTTTTAGCCTTCCCAAATGATTTACGCGTAATCTTTCCAGCAAGGCAATTTTCACAAGTTGGCGTATTAATTTTGGAGAAAGAACCTAAATGCCCTTCATTTGCCAACCTATTCATTCGATCTTGCCTTATGTGACCTAATCTTGCATGCCATGTAATAACATCTATATCATTGTTACTTGAATAACATACCATTACACAACGATCAACATAATAGTCATAGTTGAAAGATTACAATCTAAAACGATAAAACGGTCATAATGAAGTCCAAAACCATATAAAACATTATCTCGATATATTCTTACACCATTGCAACTAAAAAAAATCGAAACCAACATCCAATAGAACAGAGATAGATATTAAATTTCGTCGAATCTCTGGAGCATATAGGACGTTATGCAACATCAAAGATCGGCCACCACGCAAGTCTATTTTGCAAGTGTTTATTCCTTTGACTTCAAGTTTAGCATTATTTCCTACATAAATCCACCTTGATCCAGGTGAAACTCGACGAAACTCCACAAACACTTCTCGATCTCGACTCACGTGGTCGGTGGATCCTAAGTCTACAATCTACATAGGATAAGATTCAGCTAGTAAAGAAGTGCTTGAAACATACACATCACTCAGAGATGCGTTTAGGAATGCTACATTTTTTGGCTCGGTACATTCATGAGCAAAAATATCCTAGAACTTGGCAATTGTTGCACTTCATTTTGCTTTTGTCTCTCTTCTTGAAAAATCATTTTCCCTTCTTGGAATTTTGTTTGTCCTTTTTGTAGAGGGTCCTTCTTCGGTCTCCTTACCCTTTCCTTTCTATTTCCAATCTTTCTTGCGCTTGAAGCCTGAAGACTTTGTACCACTAGATTGTCACGACTCTAAACCCAGACCCGGTCGTGATGATGCCTCTCGTAAAGACAAGGCCAGCCGACACAAACTCCCAAATAAATTAACAGATATAATAATTCATAATTAAGTCTTTGATAATGATAAATCCCAAAGTAGAGTGAAATATATCAACTGCGGAAATAAACACAGCCCGACATCGGGGTGTCACCAGTCATGAGCATCTAACATGTGTCTAAGAGTCTGAAAGAGTTTATACAGTCTATTATATAACTAGAAACAGAAAGTAAGATAGAAGGGAGAAATATTGGGCTGCGAACGCCGAGCAGCTACTTAGTGGACTCCGAATAGCCTGCTTAGAGCAATCAACCCTCACTAGCGGGACTTGAAGCTCCTGAATCTGCACATAGGGTGCAGGGAGTAATGTGAGTACGCCAACTCAGTGATTAATAAAAATAAATAATGACTGAGTGATAAGAAAATACGTAAATCACAGCAAAATACTACAAAAGAGGCAGTGTAAAACCAATACAATGCAATAAATCAGTGAAATCTTATAAAAACTCTTTAGTTCAGAATAAGTTTCTTTAAAACACATTTTTAACAGTTAAACAAGTTAATTAAAAAGCAGCGAGAAAAGATAAACACATAAAATCAGCCCTTCGGGCTATATATCAACAGAATCAGCCCCTCGGTCAATAACATAGAACAACACCAGCCCCTCGGGCTATATCACATATCACACTGGGTACCCATGCTCACTGAGGGTGTACAGACTCTGGGAGGGGCCCCTTTATGGTCCAAGCACAATATCAAGCCATCTCGTGGCATAATCAGTAGGCTCTCGGCCTCATATCAAGCCACCTTGTGGTGTATAACTTAGGCCCTCAGCCTCATAATCATAATCAAAGCAACACTATTGCGGTGTGCAGCCCGATCCCATAATAATCCTCACAACACAGGCCATCAGCCCTACTCAGTCAGAAATCTCCAAGAGCCACTCGTGCATAGTAAAATATGATTCTTAGCCCAAAATATCATTTAAAGTGTTAAAATAGAGTAAACATGGCTGAGTTATGAAAACAATAGAATATAGCATGACTGAGTACAAATATAAAATCAAAACAGTGAGGAAATAGTAGTAAAAATCCCCTAAGGGTTTAAACAGTTGGCATGAGGCCCAAATATGGCATTCAGCACAAAACATGATGATAATAAACAAGTTTCAATCATATACGCAATAAAACAGTCATACGGGATGGACTAAGTCACAATCCCCAACGATGCACGACCCCACACTCGTCATCTAACACGTGTGTCACCTCAATATAGCACAACGATGTGAAATACGGGGTTTCATACCCTCAGAACAATATTTACAATCATTACTCACCTCTATCCGGTTCAAACTCTAGCCCGCGATGCCTTTGCCTCTCGAATCGGCCTCCGGATGCTCCAAATCTAACCAAAATTAGTGCAAAACCATCAAAATATGCTAAGGGAACAAAGCCCACTCGAAAGAAATCAAATAACAACACAAATCCCAAAATTGGCCAAACCTGACCCCCCTGCCTATGTCTTGAAATATGATAAAATTTACATCAATAGATTCCTTATCACTTCCCGAGTTCATTCATATCAAAAGCACCGAAATCCAACCACAAACGGCCCCTCAAATCCCAAATTATATGTCTCCAATTACAAACCCTAGTTCTCCAATATTAAGGCTTAAATTTTATAAATTCCATGATTAATTAGGTAGAAATCACATAAGGATTGAATATTAAGTCCATAAATCTTACCTCCAAGTGTTCCCCTTGATTCCCTCTTCAATCCCCTTCAAAAAGCTTCAAAATCGCCCAAAAATGGAGGAACTTAGACCCAAAATTGGGGAAATGGGTCTTTTAAACATTCTGCCCAGCTTTTAAATTTCTGTAATCGCAATCGCGGGACCCTCATTGCGATCGCAAAGTACAAGCTTCCCAGACCCCAAATTTACTCTACGCGAACGCGGATAGACCCACGCGAACGCGATGCACAGGACCTTACACCTACGTGATCGCGAATAGAGCCACGCGTTCGCGATTCATAACTTGCCCAACTCACGCGATCGCGACTCAAGTTACGCTATCGCGAAGCAAAACCTGAACTGCCCCCTGATCGAAACCAACCTTGCACTACTATTGAGTAGCGAGAGAGGGTCGAAGCAGCTTTTACCCGATTAAGGTCGGGATCGATTTCCACAGGGAGCTAGAAGTTGGAGTTGAATTTCTATCTAATTGAGAGTTGTGTATGTGTTCCAAATTACACTTCTAAATATTTTTGGGTTTTTGTTTTACTTCTAGTTTTATCAAACTACAATGCTAAGTTAAACTAGAATAAGCTAAGAGTAAACTACTACGAGTTGTTCAAATGGGTAAAAGGCACTAGGGTAGTGGCTTTCACCTAGGTGGTCAATTGACGGATACTTAAGTCTAAGGCATGATTGACATATTTAGGGAATATGACATAACTGTTGCACGATTTTACCCACTCTACACCTCTCGGTGGTTCGAGTGATTTTTGCCCGAATTGACTTTTCAAGACTAATTGGGTATGCAAAATTGCACAAACAATCATGGTTCAAGTCAGGTATTACTATCTTTAGGTTTAACCCTTTAATTGGGGCTATCAATCTCTTAAGTACGCCCCGATTCCTTGTTGGACCAATTTCAGAGACGTAGGCTCTCTTTCTCAAGAAGAGCCAAAGTCAACTAAACACAAACTAGTGTTTGCAACCACCAATTCAACAATTAAACATGAAATTAGCCCAAATATCAAATACCCATAGTAAATCTAGCCCTAAAACACAAGATTCATCAATTACCCACACTAGGGTTGAGCCACAACCCTAGTTTATGGGTCTAGCTACTCATAATTGAAGAAGAAAACAAAGAAATAGATGAAGACAAACTCATATTAATTAATTGCTAAAATAAACTAGAAGATTCAATGTTGAAATGAAGCTAAAATTGCTCAAAATAGCTAAAACTATCGAAGTCACGAGCGCAACTCAGTACAAAATCTATCTGATAACCTAAAAATAGGAAAAGAAGCTATTTATACTAAGCTAAAAAATCTGGACAAAAATACCCCTAAGGGGGTAGTGCGGACCGCACAAAATCACGTGCAGCAGCACTAGGGCTCTGAACTTGAAAATCCAACTCTCTAAACTCGGGCAATGCGGACTGCACAGAATCGAGTGCGGTTGCGGTGGCTTCTAGTGCGCTCATGAAATGGAGCGCGGACCGCATTGGCTTCAATCTCCAAACTGACACTTCTCTGATCCTTGGTTCTGCGGACCGCACTAAATCGAGTGCGGCCCCAGTGACTCCAATGCGGACCGTATTAAATCTCATGCGGCCGCATTGCCTGTTGGCTTGAAAATCAACCTATCTGAACCTCACTTGTGCGGACCATACAGAATGGTGTGTGGCCGTATTGGGCCTGTTTTGCCTGAGCTTTGTCTTGTCTTGGTACTTGTGCAACTTTCACTCTTTTTTGAGTTGATCTTTGACATCTTGTCACTTTGTTGATCAAACCTGCAATCAAGCACAACTTGTGAGCCTTTTGGAACTATTTTGTACAAATTTCTTATCAAAACATAAGCAAGAAGGAGTATAAAATGTATCAAAATCCCTAGTTATCAACTCCCCTAAATTTGAGCTTTTGCTTGTCCTCAAGCAAACAAAATAAGACCCACCCCTTAAGGAAAATTCCAAGAAAGTTCAGTTGTCTTAAAGTGCCTTCATCTAGCATCAATTGGGACTAACAATTGCCCTCAATACAAATAAATCATTAACAACATTTACTCTTTGAAACACCATGGATTAAGTGTGACACAAGAGCATCAAGAGTTGCCTCAACACATCAAAGAACTCTTTCTATTACTTTGGTCATCGTGGAACCCAAACTCACACATCCTCAGCTCTCCCTAAGCAAACCTCACCTTTAGAATAGTAGCACTTAGAACGAGGTTAATAAAAAATCACTCATCTCTCTCAAGGAAAAGTCACAAGTCCGGCTCTAAGTACCATATACTTGCCCCTTATATGAGTCACCACTAATGTAAGTTTCATTCAACTAGAGATCATATAGGGCTTTTGTGGAGACATAGTGAAGGCTTTTGGGTCCAGGTAGGCAATGTTTGGTCTAAGTAGGTTCCATCTTCCCTTAAGAACTTCTTTTGTTTATTTTAGCACACATTCACTTGACTTTTTGAGTCTTTTCACTTCTTTCTAAGGGGTTAGAGAGATACACTATCACTTTCTCTTATACATTTCAAATCTTCTCTCCTTTCTCAACTTTCCACACCTTTCATTCTTTGCTTTTCTTGAATCCCTTTTTATTCAATTCTACTTTTAGCATTCTTTTTGTCTTTTTGCTTTTATTTCTTTTTCATAGCCTTTTCTTTTCTTTATTTTGTACCTTTTTATCACTTTGTTGCCATCCTCGTCTCTCCCCCCAAACTTATACTTTTGTCATGTGCTAAGGAAAGATCGGGTGCCAAGAGATGGTATCTTTTAGAACGGGTAAAGGCTTGTATCATGGTTCTTTGAAGGAAAAAGGTTTAAGGCTCAAAAGGGTTGACTAGGGATCTTATCATTGGTAGGTTATAGAAGTGTTCAAGCTATCATTTGGATCAAGGAGAGTCTATAATCATGTCTCAAGTCAAAATTCACTTAGGATTTCGCATCAACAAACATTCAGGGCAAGTTCTAGACCAATAGCTCGAGACTTGGACTTGCAATGCAATTTCTCACCACACAAGCTATGGGATCGCTAAAGACACAGAATCGGGGCCCACAACGACCTTAGATAAGATTTGAGCGCACAATGGTCCCGAAAAACCACTTGAGATCACGACTTTCACCATCCTAAACACAACAATTTGTTTTTGACCATGAGATCAAATGCAAATGTGCTAGGCTCAAGTGAAGCTCTGCTAGAGTCACCCTTAAACACTAACTACTAAAAGCGAAAAGAAAGACGGACTCAAACCCTTAAGAAGGTTGTCACACCATCCATCATTGGGAAGAGCCACCTAGTTCACACAAACTCCACATTTGGAAAGAATCGTGGCATTAAAAAAACCAAAGGCTTATTGCAAACGTTCAAAACAAGAAGCTACGAACATAAATAAGGAGCTATGGAAAATAAAAATGCGAAAGGTAAAATGAATATTTACAAGAGGGGATTTAATCGAATATACAATAGAGGGAATGAATATATACAATGTAACATAAGCTTTATATACAGGCCCAAAGTAAAAAGTACGAAAAATGTAAAGAAGTGCTAAAATTATATACATACCAAAGATGAAAAATAAAGAAAGCATAAAAACTGTCAAATATATACAATCATCCAACAAATCAATGTAGGGCCTACCCCCTCAAATAAAAACTGGCATTGTCCTTAATGCCAACTAAATCAAATAAGCACCAAAAATAAAAGGGAAAATGATATAGAGACTCTCTATGGCCCGTCTGTCTGAATGGGATCCTGAGTGGTCCCTAGATCCTCAATATGCTTGGGAACCTCAGACTGGTTCCCTATGGCCTACTACTCTACTGCTGGGACTTGGGCCTGGACAGGCTCCTGGGCTACATCCTCTGGCTGACTGGAGGAAGTCTCCGGTGGGTCTACCACCTAGATGACTGCATCATCTGCTCGGGGAATCATCCTCTTCCTCTTGGGAGGCCTCTGGGACTGCTCTGGCTGGGGGTGAGCTGCTGGCACAGGGTCCTGTAATAATAAATCCAAAGGCAGATGATCTGCCTTCAACCTGTCAACCTTAACCCTCAACTCCTTTACGGACTCCTTGGAAGCCCGCGTCTTTCTCATCTTCTTGGCCTCCCTAGCAAGCTCCTTGAGAGCTCTTCCATGAGACTCCACAGCGTCCGTAAGAGCTTTTTGAGTGTCAAAGATTTTCTTCTAGTTGTCCAGAATATCCTTGAAGGCGTCCTCAATAGACTGTGGGACTTGTGGAGGTGGAGGTGCCAACTGAGCTGCCATTGTAGTAATGAGGACAGACAACTTAGAGGAAGTTGTCTGCATCCAGTTGTTGATGCTGAGAAGGGCCTGGCTCAGTCGATGTGCAGTCACTGGGTAGGCTCGGGAAGAGGGTATATCTAGATCTGCTGAAGTGGATGGACCAGGGGGAATGTCCACTGAGGTGGAGGCAGGCTGAGTAGGAGCCACTACCACAACTGGCTCTTCAGACTGTCCAGGTGGAGCAGTAGCTATTCCCTTGAAGTTCTTGCTTTTTGGGTTATCATCCCCTTGCATGTTGTACCATGAGAATGGGGCCCTTGCTTTTACGTTGATATCAAATGGCCGTTTTTGAACTTTGAGGTCCCTGAAGTACATGGTCAAGAAGTTGGGGAAGGGGTAGTTTCTGTCACCCTCACTTACTACCTGCGTAATTACCCTAGACATTACCTTCCCGACATTAATCGGGTACCTCTCCATGATCGATGCCACCAAAACTGCCAAGTGAAGAGGGAGGAAGTTGTCATGAGTAATGGGGTCCAATCTGCTGCATACAAATGTTTTTCACCCCTTGGCCTCGAAGTTCAAACTTCTTCTCAAAATTTTTACGCTCGCATTCAACCAATCGGGGGTGGTACCTGGGATTGCCAGATACTATGCCAACAAGGGACGGACCTCCTCACCTAATTCCATATTCGCCAAATACAGTGACTTATCCTCCTCATCAAATCCCAAGTAGTCATTTATGGTTTTCCCATCGAACAACACTTTCAAATTGCGCACCTTGGTCACTTTGGTGCCCTTCTTGATATGGGCAACATTGGTGTCGAATTCCTTGACCAGTTGCTTGTTTGCATCCTCACAGTTGTTTAAGAAATACTCCCAGCCCACTCTCTCTCTAAACTGCCTTCTCACATTGGGGTTGTGAGGAAAAAGGTCTATATCTTCAAAACTTCTCTCCAGAATTAATTTCCTCACAGGCCACCATTCTCTGAATTCATGGTAGGCCACCTCGCTTACAAAGCGGTCTTTCCACACCTTCGGGTTTCTGGTTCTTTCTACCCCGCCAACCTGGGGCTCACCCCCTTCTCCTACTACCTCTTCTTTTCCTATTGCACCCTCTCCGAATAATGAAGTTGTGGGGGAGGTGGAGTATTCATTCCCACTGCCTTCAGCTGAGTCCTCAGATGACCCAGAAGATACATTTACTGACGCTTGGGCAGCGGAGGAAGGTGGAGGAGTGTCTCTTAGTCTTTTTCTCTCCAGCCAGTCAAGGATGTACTCTGGGATTGAGTCTGAAGATATATCCCGGAAGGGCTCGTATTCGCTCCCAGACTGGTCAATGGCCCTATCAGCAGCTTTAATCATCTTCCTCATATTTTTAATGTTTTGCCGGATTTGAGGATTCAGTCTTATCATTTTTTGTTTCCCTCCCCGGGAGGATTCACCTCAACTAGCTTGTTTAGAACACTTGTCTCTTTATTTTACCATTGTCTTCAAACAACATCCATTAGGCTTGTTAGTATCAGTATAAGTAATTAAGATCAGAGTTGTAAAAATGTAGACAATTGCAGATACTACACAATGCGGACCGCACAAAAATGTAGTGTGGTTGTACAGAGGTCAGTGCGAACCGCACAAAATGCCAATGCGGTCCACATAGAGGTAGGGTTCAGACTACCCACTCTCTGAACAATTGCTCCGCGGACCACACAAAATGTAATGCGGCTGTAGTCTCAAGTTTCAGGACTTTCAGCAATGCGGTCCGCACAAAATTCCATTGCGGACCGCACAAGGGCATCGCGGACCGCACAGAATCAACCGCGGTCCGCACTGAGTGCCCAGAAGCAGTACTAACTTAGGGTTTAATGTATTTTGATTTTAAGTCCAATTTTACACCTAAGAAAGGTCCCTATGTGTTTGCCCAGTGTTATTAACTACCTAAGTCTACTTTAATCAAGAAATTAACTAACCTAATTTTACCAAATCAAAATAAGTATTGAAAGAACAGAAGGGAAGCTAAGAAGACAAAAATTAAATGAAAATAATAAACTTAAACAACTAACAAGAAGTAAAAGTTTACCAGATGTGAGATGCTGATGATTAATCGAGTTTTTACAGATGAAATCGTGCAATTCTTGTGATGAACAGTGATTTTTTTACGGTTTTGAGAGCAAAGGTCGAAAAGTGTAAATGGAGGGCCTCAGGCCCTATTTATAGAAAAGGACCTGGGGCCCAACTTACCTACCCCAATGCGGACCGCACAAAATGCAATGCAGTCCGCTACACATAGTGTAATTCGAAGCTTGAGAAGGCAACCATTGCGGTCCGCACAAAATGTAACACGACCGCAGTGGTCCACCACGGACCACACAAAATATAATGCGGACGCGGTGGAAAACTTCAGAGACTTGACAATTTTTTCACTGTGTCATGCACTGCCTCAACACAAACCTATAACATCTCACCATCAGTCAGTCCAAAAATGAATCCTATCCTACAATGAAAAACAAAGAAAAACAAGAAGAAAAACACATGGGTTGCCTCCCAAGAAGCACTTGATTTAACGTCGCGGCACGATGCAGGTTACCATCAAATCATTTGAAGTGAAGAAGTGCCACCACGTGGCTGTCATCAATTTTTCTCAAGTAGTGCTTAACCCTATGCCCATTCACTCTGAAAACTTCCCCATTTTTGTTCTTTAAATCAAGTGCAACAAACGGGGTCACACACACCACTTCAAAAGGTCCACTCCATTTTGACTTAAGCTTTCCCGGAAATAGATGTAACTGAGAGTTGAACAAGAGAACCAAATCACCAACTTTGAACTCCTTGCTACGAGCATATTTATCATGAAGGTACTTCATCTTGTCCTTGTACAAGGACGAACTAGAGTAGGCATGGAATCGGAATTCATCAAGTTCATTAAGCTGCTCCACACGAAGATTTGTTGCAACATCCCATTCAAGATTTAGCTTCCTCAAAGCCCACATGGCCTTGTGCTCTAATTCAACCAGTAGATGGCAAGCCTTACCAAACACCAACCGATACAGAGACATACCAATCGGAGTCTTGTAAGTAGTCTTATAATCCCATAGAGCGTCATCCAATTTCTTTGACCAATCGGTCCTATTTGCATTGACCGTCTTTGATAATATGCTTTTGATTTCCCTGTTGGAGACTTCAACTTGACCGCTTTCTTGAGGATTATAGGGAGTAGAAACTTTGTGATTGACATCATACTTTGAAGCAAAATGTCAAAAGCTCTATTGCAAAAATGAGACCCCCCATCACTTATGATTGCACAAGGAGTACCAAACCTTGTAAAATTGCTCTTCTTGAGAAATGCAACAACAGTCCGGGCCTCATTGTTGGGCAAAGCCATGGCTTCAACCCACTTTGAAACGTAGTCAACCGCCATAAGAATGTATGTGTTCCCACACGAGCTAACAAACAGGACCATAAAATCAATGCACCATACATCAAAAATATCAACCTTAAGGATGGTATTGAGAGGCATCTCATCTTTCTCGAAATTCCACCCGCTCTTTGGCATTCATCGCATCTTTTCACAAAATCACCCGCATCTTTGAATAAAGTTGGCCAATAAAACCCACAACTAAGAACTTTGGAAGCCGTCCTCACCCCATCATGATGGCCACCATATGGAGAGGAATGACAAGCCTCCAAGATACTCAATTGCTTTTCCTCCAGGACATACCTTCTGATCACAACATCTGTGCAAATCTTGAACAAGTACGGCTCATCCAATAGAAATCCAAACTATCCCGCTTGAGCTTCTTCCTTTGGTTAGAAGAGAGCTCACACGGGATTATACCAGTCATAGGGAAATTAGCAATATCCGCAAACCATGGAATACCATTCATCGACACCAAAATGAGTTGTTCGTCGGGAAAAGAATCATTGATCTCTAGGCCATCACGAGGCATCACCTCCTCCTCCAAGTGGGACAAGTGGTTCGCCACTTCGTTCTCACTACCCTTCCGGTCCACAATCTCCAAATTGAACTCTTGAGGTAACAAGACCTTCTGGATCAGTCTAGCTTTGGAGTCCTTTTTTGTCATCAATTACCAGAGTGCAGCATGGTCAGTATGGATTATGACCTTGCACCCATGAGATACGACCGAAATTTCTCCATTGCGAAAACAATAGCCAAAAGTTCTTTCTCTGTCACCGTGTAGTTTACTTGAACATCATTCATTGTCTTACTTGCATAGTATACGGGATGAAACATTTTGTTCACTCTTTGACCCAAAACCGCCCCAACCGCAACATCGCTCGCATCACACATGAGCTCAAAGGGTAAGCTCCAATTATGTGCGGTAATGATAGGAGTGGTGGTAAACTTATGCTTGAGAAGTTCAAAGGCTTGCATATATTTTTCATCAAATACGAACTTAGCATCTTTTTCCATCAACTTGCACAAGGGATTTACTACCTTGGAAGAGTCTTTGATAAATCTCCAGTAGAACCCCGCATGCCCAAGAAAACTTCGAACTCCCTTGACAGATGTAGGGGAGGGAGCCTTGAAATCACATCAATTTTTACTTTGTCTACCTCAATACCATGCTTTGAAATTTTATGCTCAAGAACTATGCCCTTTTCCACCATAAAATGGCATTTCTCCCAATTGAGAACAAGATTAGTTTCTTCACAACGGGCCAAAACTCTATCAAGATTCTTCAAGCATTAATCAAATGAGTCTCCCACAACACTAAAGTCGTTCAGGAACACCTCCTAAATGTCTTCCACCATATCAGTGAAAATGGCCATCATACACCACTGAAATGTATCCGGTGCATTACACAATCCAAAAGGCATCCTAGAGAAAGCAAAGGTGTCATATGGACAAGTGAATGTGGTTTTCTCCTGATCTTCTGAAGCAATCAAGATTTGGTTGTACCCATAATACCCATCCAAGAAACAGTAGAAGGCATGCCCAGCAAGTCGGTCTAACATCTGATCAAGAAAAGGCAAAGGAAAGTGATCCTTGCGGGTCACTTTATTCAACTTGCGGTAATCCATGCATACCCTCCAACCGGTGATGGTTCTGGTAGGAATCAACACATTTTGTGAATTTTCAACCATGGTCATGCCACCCTTCTTCGGTATACATTGCACCAGTGAAGTCCACGAGCTATCAGAGATGGGGTACACAACCTCGACATCCAACCACTTGATCACCTCCTTTTTCACAACTTCTTGCATTGCCTCATTCAACCTCCTTTGATGCTCCAAGGAGGGCTTTGCATCATCTTCCAGAATAAACTTGTGCATACAGAATGCGGGGCTTATCCCCCGAATATCAGCTAAAGTCCATCCAATTGCCTTTTTCGCTTTTAAAGCACTGACAATGTGGCATCAACCTGCATGTTAGTAAGACAAGAGGAAAGAATAACTGGCAAAGTAGAATCTGAGCCTAAGAACTCATACCTGAGGTATGGAGGCAGCAGTTTCAACTCCAACACCGGAGGCTCCTCAATTGAAGGTTTTGTTGGTGGAGTCTTCCTATTTTCAAGGTCCAAAGATAATTTTCTAGGCTCATAAGAGTAAGAGCCCAATCCATGTAAAGCGTTTACGCACTCCACTCGGCCCTCATCATCATTGACATCAAGGTTCAGCAATACAGCCTCCAATGGATCCTCCACATTAATCATTGTACTAGTGTCATCAACTATCACTGCTGTGACGAGGTCCATAAAAGAGCACACCTCAGTATTGCTGGGCTGCTTCATTGATTTGCAAACATAAAAGACCACTTTTCCATCACCCACCCGGAAGGTAAGTTCCCCTGCTTCCACATCAACTAAGGCCTTCCCCGTAGCAAGGAAAAGTCTTCCCAATATGATAGGAACTTCATAATCCACCTCACATTCCAAGATCACAAAGTCAGCTGGCAAGATAAATTTGTCCACCAGGACAAGCACATCATTAATAATACCCAATGGTCTCTTCATCGTTCTATCCGCCATTTTTAATCTCATAGAAGTTGGCCTAGATTGCCCAATACCCAAGGTTCTGAAAACTAAGTAAGGCATCAAATTGATACTATCCCGCAAATCACATAGAGCCTTAGCAAAATCTGTACTCCCAATGGTGCAAGTAATGGTGAAAGCACTAGGGTCTTCAAGCTTCGAGGCCATTGAATGCACTATAACACTAACTTGGTGAGTCATCTTTGTACTTTCACAATCCATAGAACGCTTCTTTGTAACCAAGTCCTTCATGAATTTAGCATAGCCCGACATTTATTCAAGAGCCTCCACCAAAGGTACATTAATGGATAAGCTCTTCATCATGTCAATGAAGTTTTTAAACCTATTCTCATTTTTCTACTTCACGAGCCTTTGAGGATAAGGCGGAGGTGACCTTGGCCTACCTTGCCTTTAGGCACCATCGGCTCCGGCATATCTATTATGTGTTCCCTAGACGGGTTCACATCATTTGAGTTTCCACCTCGGCATCTTGAATGTCAATCCTCACTTCTTCGTTCACGTTCTCATCAATCACATTTTCAACCACCAAAGGAACTTCATCTTCTTGCAACTCAACATCATCATCCACAATTTGCTTTTGTTTGGAGGCATGCACATCACCGCCTCTCCCACTTCTTGTTGTTACCGCCATAACATGATTGTTCCCACCCTTCGGGTTCACTACCATATCACTTGGTAGAGCACCTTTAGGGCGAGTATTTAAAGACTGTGAGATTTGGCCTAACTGCACCTCCAAGTTTCTGATAGAGGTATTGTGGGAAGCCAACTGAGCATCCGAGTCCGCATTCTTCTTCGTCATCTGTTCAAACATCATTTCAATTCTACCCATATCATTGCTAGAAGAACTAGGACCTTGAGATGGAAATGAGGGTGGATTGTTCGGTTGTTGTTACATTGGGGACCTTTGAAAGTCTTGCCCCCGGTTTCCTTGGTTTCCATTGTTCCATCTACCTTGATTATTATTACCACCCCAGTTGTTGTTATTACCATTCCAATTTCCTTGGTTGTTTTGATTATTGTTCTGATTGCCCCAGTTATTGTTTTGGTTGTTGTTTCCCCAATTACCATTGCCTTGTTGTTGATTGCCCCAGTTGCCTTGGGGTTTCCATTGTTGTTGGTTGGAAGAATTGCCCTTTCGGCCTTGATAATTATTCACATATTGCACCTCCTCATTTTGTTCATCATAACCATCATTTTGGAATCCACTACAATTATTGTCAAATTGCTATGAATTCCCTTGATTTTGTTGCCCTCTTTGTCTTCTTTTATTGACAAGCATATTGACACCCTCCATAGCATTCACTTGGCGAGGATTTTGAACTTGTTGCAACTGTGTCTTCACTAGTTGGTTCATCGT
Source organism: Nicotiana sylvestris (assembly GCF_000393655.2). Classification (NCBI taxonomy): domain Eukaryota; kingdom Viridiplantae; phylum Streptophyta; class Magnoliopsida; order Solanales; family Solanaceae; genus Nicotiana; species Nicotiana sylvestris. Next base: position 69,441,096 of record NC_091058.1, read on the forward strand.
GGTTGTCAACTCAGCTATAGCCTGCCCATGATCATGTAATTTGTTGTGCAAATGAATGACCGTGGGGTCACCCTGGGGCACATTGGCTCTACTTTGCCAAACGGAAGAACTGTCAGCATCTCGTCAAAAATGTCACAAGCCTCATCATATGACAGCTTCATAAAGTTTCCCCCGGCAAGTTGGTTTATTATGCATTGGTTTGTGGTGTTAATACCCCGGTAGAAAGTCTGTTGGATCATCACCTCGGTCATATCATTGTTGGGGCATTCCTTCACCATTGTTCTACAACGCTCCCAAATCTCATGCAAAGGTTCCGTAGGCTCTTGCTTGAACGCCAAGATCTCATCTCTCAATGTAGCCATATGCCCCGGTGAGAAAATTTTTGCAATGAACTTATCCGCCAACTCATCCAAAGTAGCGATGGAATGGTTGGGAAGTCGCTCAAGACAATCAAGTGCTTTCCCTCTAAGTAAAAATAGGAAGAGTCTCAACCGGAGAGCATCTTTGGACACATTAGTTTGCTTACTACCCCCAACATGTATCCACGAACCCCTTGAGATGTTTGTAAGCATGTTGATTTGCAGCGCCCGTAAAATACCGACGTTGCTCTAGCAAAGTCAGCATCACATTGGTTATTTGAAAATTGTCCGCCCGGATTCGGGGTGGGACAATAGCACTTGCATAGCCTTGGTTCGGAAGCACTCTAGGAGCCACACTTGGAGGTGGCGGAGGAGGGTCTGGAATATTGTCATTTGCATTAGCATTGGCCTGGCGGCCTCTATGTTGTCCTTGAGGTACAAGAGACACCTCATCATCTCCGACGTCATCTACCTCCTCCCCGCCAATCACATTTCCAAGAGGGTTATTGGCGTTGTTTGCTGCCATTTGGTACCTAAAGTTGTGACACACACAAATTAGTAACAAGGAAGGAAAGAAGAACAATACACAAAACTATTTAGATTGATAGCCAAAACCGTCAGCTCCCCGACAACGGCGCCAAAAAGTTGATCGAAGCCAACCCTGCACTACTATTAAGTAGCGAGAGAGGGTTGAAGCAGCTTTTACCCGATTAAGGTCGTGATCGATTTCCACAGGGAGCTATTTGGAGTTGAGTTTTTATCTAATTAAGAGTTGTGTATGTGTTCCAAATTACACTTCTAAACATTTTTGGGTTTTTGTTTTACTTCTAGTTTTATCAAACTACAATGCTAAGTTAAACTCGAATAAGCTAAGAGTAAACTACTGCGAGTTGTTCAAATGGGTAAAAGGCACTAGGATAGTGATTTTCACCTAGGTGGTCAATTGACAGATACTTGAGTCTAAGGCATGATTGACGACATAACCGTTGCACGATTTTACCCACTCTACACCTCTCGGTGGTTCGAGTGATTTTTGCCCGAATTGACTTTCTCAAGACCAATTGGGTATGCAAATTTGCACAAGCAATCAAGGTTCAAGTCAGGTATTACTATCTCTAGGTTTAACCCTTTAATTGGGGCTATCAATCTCTTGAGTACGCTCCAATTCCTTGTTGGACCAATTTCAGAGACTTAGGCTCTCTTTCTCAAGAAGAGCCAAAGTCAACTAAACACAAACTAGTGTTTGCAGCCACCGATTCAGCAATTAAACATGAAATTAACCCAAATATCAAACACTCATAGTCAATCTAGCCCTAAAACATAAGACCCATCAATTACCCACACTAGGGTTGAGCCACAACCCTAGCTTATGGGTCTAGCTACTCATAATTGAAGAAGAAAACAAAGAAATAGATGAAGAAAAACTCATATTAATTAATTGCTAAGATAAACTAGAAGATTCAATGTTGAAATGAAGCTAAAATTGCTCAAAATAGCTAAAACTATCGAAATCACGAGCGCAACTCAGTACAAAATCTATCTGATAACCTAAAAATGGGAAAATAAGCTATTTATACTAAGCTGAAAATCTGGACAAAAATACTCCTGCGAGGCTAGTGCGGACTGCACAAAATCATGTGCGGCCACACTAGGGCTCTGAACTTGAAAATCCAACTCTCTGAACTCGGGCAATGCGGACCGCAGAGAATCGAGTGTGGTCCACATGAAATGGAGCGTGGACCGCATTGGCTTTAATCTCCAAACTGGCACTTCTCTGATCCTTAGTTATGCGGACGCACTAAATCGAGTGTGGCCGCAGTGACTCCATTGCGGACCGCATTAAATCTCATGCAGCTGCATTGCCTGTTGGCCTGGAAATCAACCTCTTTGAACCTCACTTGTGCGGACCGCACAGAATGGTGTGCGGCCGCATTGGGCCTGTTTTGCCTGAGCTTTGTCTTATCTTGGTACTTGTGCAAGTTTCACTCCTTTTTGAGATGATCTTTGACATCTTGTCACTTTGTTGATCAAACCTGCAATCAAGCACAACTTGTGAGCCTTTTGGGACTATTTTGTACAAATTTCTAATCAAAACATAAGCAAAAAGGAGTATAAAATGTATCAAAATCCCTAGTTATCACCCCCATCAAAGCTCTACGCGATCGCGACAGAAGGAAAAACCTGCAACAGTTGAAACCAAAAATCTACAACTTCTCAACTATGTATTTGGTCCGTTTAACCACCCAAAACTCACCCGAGGCCCTCAGGACCTCAACCAAATATACCAACATATCCCATAATATCATTCAAACTTATTCCAACCTTCAGAACACTCAAAACAACATCAAAACACCAAATTTGCATCAGATTCAAGCCTAAGAATCCTAAAATCTTCCAAACTCCGCTTTCAATAAAAAAGTCTATCAAACCACGTCCAATTGACCTGAAATTTTGCACACACATCCCAAATGACACAACGGACCGACTGCAACTTCCGTAATTCCATTCCGACCCCTATATCAAAATCTCACCTACCAACCGAAAAATGCCAAAATTTCAATTTCGCAAATTCAAGCCTAAATCTACTCCGGACCTCCAAAACATATTGTGATCACGCTCCTAAGTCCCAAATCACCTTCCAAAGCTATCCGAACCATCGGAATTCACATAAGAGCCCTTTAACACATAAGTCAACATTCGATTGACTTTTCCAACTTAAGCTTACTCAAAAGAGACTAAGTGTCTCAAACCTTACCAAAACCTCTCGGAACCCGAGCCAACCAATATGATAATACAAAATACAGCTGAATAAGGCAATAATAAGCAGAAATGGGGGAAAAGGAGCGGTAACTTATGAAACGACCGACCGAGTCGTTACATAGATTCTGCCACAAAGGCATTAGAAGCAGCACCAAGCCGCTCGTCTTCAAGTTCAACATGTCGAGCAATATCAAGAAAAGTTTTTATACTTTCATTGTGGGTCAAGCTAACCTTCAAATGTTCCCAACTATTGGGAAGAGGACGGATCACTACCTGAACCTGTTGCTCATCTTAGAGGACGTGACCAACACTCTTGAGTTGTGCTATCATGTTTGACATCACCCGAAGGTGTTGTTTGATGCTCTGATCATGATGCTTTTTGAAAGTGTCAAACTTGATAGTTGGCTGTCTAAGGTGGATCATAGAAGTACCCCCATATGTTCCTCGTAAGTGTGACCACATGGAATGAGCATTAGGAAATTCCTCACATTCACGAATCAGTTCATCAACCACAGAACTCACAATGATTCCACGTACAATGGAATCTCTCCTTTTCCAAGCTTTGTAAGCTTCAAGATCTCTTCTGTGTTGAGCAGTGTTACCCTCTTCTAGTTGACTTAGAACATGGTTTATACCTTCGGGAGCGTTCTGCTCATCTAGGCATGCCATATCTTACAACTCCAGACGTCGTAATTGTCACCATTTAGTTTCTCACCTTTATTTAAGTCAACCATAATACTTTTTGATGACATGTCTGTACTTAAGAGACAATCACGCAAGTTTATTTATCAATTATGCATGTGTCATACACATTCAAGCAAATTAATTCTAATTAAGGTTTCACATTTAGTGTAAAATCGAAAGGATATGTAAGTATCCAATTATCATCTACGATCTAAATATTTAACCAAAATTAGAAATTAATTTCTTAATGTGCATTAATATATATGATGAAGACTATAATCAATAGAATTTTGAGTCTTATTATTAACACCATATTCTAGAGTAATATAGAATAATAACCAATCCAAAATAGGATAAAACACAGAGATATATATTCATAATATATCAAAAATAAAACAAAGGAGTTCATAAAAAAAACTTAACTAAATTAAGTTATCATGGGAAATTTTTACCTATCTCACTCCTAGAGCCACCAAGAACTTCCATAATGGTTCATTAGGCTCAATTTTGCCATATATTTCAATAAGTTCATTCTTCCAGAAATCTAATAAAGAATGATATAAAATGACGAAGGCATCCCTTTCCTCAACACTAAGGAATTTTCTATGAATTTCATCTAATTTAATCCTTAAAAATCTGAGAAAATCAAGCAAAAAGCCAAAAGGAGCCATTTGTATTTTTTTGAAATCCTCAAGAAGTCTTCTTCTTTCCGTTTTATGTGCCCTTATTTCTCTATTCAGATTTTGCTTCATCATTGAATCATTTCTTATGACTTCAGGCTCTGAATCTGTATCAACTAGAGTTGTGATCCTCTTGCGACACATTCTTCTACTATTACTTTTTGCTCATATATCAATATCACTCCTATTTGGAGCAATTTGAGCATGTTCCCGTTCAGCCATATCTGAAATAGGAACAAGAAATCAGAAATATAGTTGTTACCATTTAATGAGACAACGTATGTCACAAATTTCTGGTAGAAGACAAAAAGGATCATAAAAGGATTTTTAAAGTTGGAAGATCCGTTTTTCACATAAAAAATATTTTCGGAAAGCCCAAAACGAGTACATCATGAATATATAAGTTTTAGGCAAAAATATTTAACAAGTTATTTCTAAAAAGCTGAAAACAGAAGCAGTTTTTCATTAGAAATATAGTCAAAAACTGCCAATCTTCAAAAAATCATATCTCACTCATTTTTAATCCTTTTTTCATATATAATATATTTTCGGAAAGCCCAAAACGAGTAGATCTTGATTATATAAGTTTTAGGCCAAAATATTTAACAAGCGATGGCCAAATGTAAAAAAATCAGAAACCGTTTTCTCTGAAATTTGTCAAAAATTAGCCAACAAAAAAAATCTCAACCTAAACTTATAAAACAACGATTTCAATACAATTTACATGAATAACTGGATCATTCAACCTGGCTCTGATACCAATATAATATAATTCGGAGCAAAAATAATGAATTGTGTACCTTAAATTCGCAGCGGATATTGTTGTTGTTGCTACCAAAAGAATCTGCCCCAAGTCTCCTTTGATTTCACTAGGAAATCAAGGTTAAAATTCACAAACTAAATATCTTTTAGTGTGATGATGTAATCTAGAAAGTCACGATTGCTTTTCCTTCTTTCTGGTTTTTCCTTTTGTTTTCTACATAATGTCTCTCGTGCACCCTCTTTTGAAGAAGACTTCCCCTTTTTATTAGGAGAGGTTGAGCAGTTATCAGATAATTGTTCCCTCTCCTTTTCAAAAAGGATTTGAACAATTATAACTGTTCCCCCTCCTTTTAAGGATAAGGTTGAACAGTTATAACACAACTGTTCATCCTTTATTTAAAAAACCAGACAATCCTTTATTTACGAGTCGGGTAATATTGGATCGGTTCGGTTCACATGGGCGACCCACGATCCCAAAAACTTACACAACCATTCAAATAAGCTGTTAAGCAGGGATGACAATGGGGCCGGACGGGGCGGATTTTGACAAAATTCACAAAAATTTCAACCCACCCCGCATAGTTACTTTTTCAGCTTTTAACCCGCCCCGCCCCGCTTAATTTTTTTTCTCTTTTTTCTCTAATTATATAAAAAAGATTGCTTTCAGAAGCATGGATTTTTTTTTCATTACCAATACGATAAAAAAAATGATACTTTTTTCTATCATTTTTTCTCTAATAAAATGATATTACATAAGTCTCACGAATACTATTTTGAAATGATAGGAAATGATTGCTCTCAGAAGCGCGGATAAATTTTTTAATCGCAGCCAACATTAAAAAAAATCCCGAATTAGAAAAACAAATATTTACAATATAGCAGTGGACTTAGGAGTAAAACAGTAAGAAAAAATGCAATAAACCCCACGTTGACACTGCTATTATAATTTCAGCCTCGTTGACTAGCTCTATTTTTTTACTATCTTTTCCTATTACAATACTATATCTTTCAAAATAAATGGGTTACTATCATTTCCTATTACAATATGATATCTTGACTTATGTAATATCATTTTGTAGAGACTTATGCAAAATAGTATTCGTGCTAGTGAAGAAGAATGTGTAATTGTAATTGAAATTAGGGGTGTACATAGGCCGGGTTGCTTCGGATTTTACAATTACCAAACCAAACCAATTGTGTCGGGTTATTAAATCTAAAGACCAAACCAAACCAATAAAACTCGGGTTTTTCAATATCGATTTTTCTCGGGTTTTCTCGGGTTTTCGGGTTTTTTCGGATTTTTTTCCGGTAAAATCTTCGTAGAACAAAATATATAACGTATGCTCAAAATATTTCTTTAATCCTAGTAAGATACAACTATATAAAGTACTATCCAAGAAAATAATACAAAATATGAGATGTGTCATGGCATTATCCTAAAATATTCAACAATAAAGACAATAAAATTATGTAATATAAATATTGCTAATTAAAAAGCCATAATAAAAATAAACATAATCTAAAAGTACTAAGTCATTCTAAAATAAATAAACTAATAAGGGAGTATTAATTACATGACTAAAAGCTAAAGCAAAATAAAAATAGGTTATGCATTTTTATCCAAATTATTGCAAAACAAAAAATATATATTCAATACATTCATGTTCGTAATATTGAATTGAATGTCTTTTGTTAGCATTAATATTGATTGTTAGCATTATTTAATTTACTAATATTAATGGCTATAAAACTTATTGGAGCATTCAACAGTTCTAAGTCCAACCTTGAAATAATATCTTAAAAGATAAAATTATGAAATTTTGTAAGAAATATTTATAAATTACATTACAATAAATATATTTATATATTAAATATATCTAAAATTTCTATATATGTAATGTCGGGTTGGTTTGGTTTCGATTTGACTTTCTTTAGTTAAAACCAAACCAAACCAATTATGGTCGGGTTTTTTTCCAACACCAAACCAAATCAAACCAAATCATAGTCGGGTTTTTTTTTCTCGGTTTGACTCGGATTATCGGGTTGGTGCGGTTTGTTGGTTTTCTTTGTACATCCCTAGTTGAAATGATTGTTTTGTTTCAAAAAGATAAAATTTAAAGTTGTCCCGTATTAAACCCGCTCCGTTTTAAAAAATTTAAAAATTATTTTAACCCACTCTTGCACTCGCATAAGAGTAAAACCGCCCACCCCATATCAAACAAAACCCGCCCGCTCTGCCCGGCACCCGGCCCATCCCATTGTCATTCCTGTTGTTAAGTGAATTATAAAAAGTACATACGTTCAGCATGTCATAATTTCTACTAGCAAATTGCAATCGTCATGGCATGCAAGACGTAGCAACTTGATATCAAGAAGATTTTAATTTAAAACGTGATATTACTGACTTCAATCACCTTCCTACAGCGTTATTAGGTGAGAGTTATCATCTTACCGTGTGAACAACACACATACAAAGAGATAACTGTAATAAAAAATTATAAATATGATGTTATAAAACATAAAGAAACCTGAAATATAATGCCGGCAGCGCGAAGGATGATATCAAATGAAAAGGGTGTCAGTCCAGTCACAAACATCAATATCCACGGATCCAAAATTTAAATTTTATGAGTTCATTTAAGATTTTTATTATTAAATATATTATATTTTTAAAATTATTAGTCTATATCTACAATTTGTTATACTTTAGTAAATTCTTATATATAAAATCAGTTAGAAATTACAGGTTTAATTGAACCGATATCAGAAGTCTAGATCCGTCTATGCATGGGCGGAGCTAGCCCATCGAGTTCGGGTGCGGCCGAATCCAGTAGCTTTAGAACCCGTTTGGACATAAAAAAAAGTCCCTTTTTTTTTCAATTTTTTTCACTTTTTTCCGAATTCATCGTTTGTTCATAAAATTTTCAATTTTCACTTGAAGATGCGTTTTTGAAATTTTCGAAAATTTGAAAAACTCCAAAAAATTAATTTTCAAAATTTTCACTCAAATCACTCACAAAACTTCAAAAACAACCCAAAATTATATTCATATCCAAACACAAAAAATTTCAAATATTATTTTCACCTTTTTTTGGAGTTTTACAATTCTTATGTCCAACATCACTTAGTCTAACTCATGTATTTATCTTAAAAAAATTATTGAATATATATAAATTATTAATTTAAAATTTAATTATTTAAAATAACAAGAACTCCGAACCCATAAATTTCAAATCATAAATCCGCTTTGTGTCAATATCGTCACTTGCATAGAAATGCTACAAATATTTCTCCGGAAAGAAAGTTTGACAACCGTCCGAGAGAATCCTAGAAGAGCTGGGGATAATTTCGTCATTTACTTATTTATCCGAGGTCATTTCCGGAAATCTGGCCGAACCATTAGCTTTTAAGTAGATCTCCGTTAGATAACCGATCAGTCATAATTGAGTCCACCGTAGTTTTTAAATCAAATAATAATTGTCTTATCATAACTTCCCAATTTTTCTTTTTAAAACTCCCTAAAAAATTTGGTATTATTTCACTAATAATAATGCATTTATCACAAAAGTGATAGTGGTATTTGGTATTCTGTTGAGCTGTATAAATAAATTATCATACCACAATGGATGTCGTTGGATTTTCCACAGAGCCAAACAAGACTTCCATTTCTCTCTTAGAAGATAACTCATCCTCTTTTCTCTTCTTTCCTCCTCACTCTGTAGAATTTCAGAAACATTGTTGAGAGAAAAGCCACTGAATAATGTGAGTAAATTTTCTTTCCTTAAGTGGAGGTTGAAGTTTTGTTAGTTGAATTTTTTTCTTTTTTCCTTTTTTTCCCTTTTTGGGTTCATTTTCCTTTTTTTGAGTGTTTTTTCCGTGTTTTCACAACAGTTGTTTTCAAGATAGGAAAAAACGGCGAAAAATAAGCTTTCCTTTTGCATGTCTGCATATGGCCAAAGGTTTGAAATTATAGTCATCGTTGATTGGCGCTTTCTAGAAACTTGTAGAAAGAAAGAAAATTGAATTACGGTTTTTCGATTGATTTCATAAAAGCGAAATTCGTCTTTGGTTTTTGCTTTGTAAAATACAAAAGAAAGAAAAAAAGGCGAGTCGAGTCTGGTTTTTGTGGCCGTTTTCTTTTTCTTTTTTTTCTTCAAAAATTTCAGAAAATTAGTGAAAATGGGATCGTCAGGAAAGTCGAATGACGAGATTGTGGAAGAAATCATGCGAATACATCGATGTCTACCGACAAGGCCATCGATTGAAGAAGTTGAAGCTGCAAAAGCGTTAATTGGGAACCTGGAGAAAGAAGATCAGTTAAAATTGGATGCAATTACGAGGCAAAATAAAAGGAAAGATGTTCCAGAAGAGCTGTTCAGAATTTTGCAAGAGATGCAGAGGAATTTTGTTCATTTCCAGAGCAAAGAGCAGAAATGGGAGGCTATGAAACTTTTAGATCTCGAGAATGTTCACTCTCTGTTCGACGATTTGATTCAGAGAGCTTCCAAATGTTTGCCTTCTAAATCTCAGGCTAATGATAACTCAGCTTCCTTCTCCGGCAGCAGCAGCTTAAATTCTCCGGCAATTACAGCAACTGCGACTGCAATTACTCCTTCGTCCAGCTTTTATAACGCCAAAGAGCCTGTTAAAGTGGCTGAAATGTTTAGTAGAGATGATAGTTACTTGAATAAAGCAAAGGCCACGTTTCTTGTGGATGGATTTGGTGTTGGGCTTCGATCTGGGGATGCTTTGTCAGGGCCCAAGATTGTTGATTCCACTTTAAAGCCAGCAACAACTAGTGGTATGTTACATCTATTTGCTGCACCATATTTGGTTATGCACTTTTAGCAATTTTGGTTTCTTAAGTTTGCTTTCTAGAATTTGACTATATAAATTATTGTTTTGTTGTGTTGAGTCAGTTTTCTTATTTTGATCAAGAAGATGCTGGTTATTTTGTTTGTAGGTCAAGATGGTGAGAAATTAAGTTTGATTAAGCTTGCTAGTATGATTGAAGTGTCATCTAAAAAAGGAAGTCAAGAGCTTATCCTTAAGAATAAGTTGTCGGACCAGGTGGAATGGCTTCCAGATTCTATAGGGAAGCTGTCAAGTTTGATTACTTTGGATTTGTCTGAGAATCGCATAACTGTCCTGCCTACCACTATAGGGGGGCTTTCGTCATTGCAAAAGCTAGATTTGCATTCGAACAAAATCATTGAACTGCCTGATTCCATTGGAGATTTGCTTAACTTGGTCTATCTTGATCTCAGTGCAAATAACTTAAAGTTGTTGCCCGCGAGTTTTGCGAGGTTAGCTCACCTTCAAGAACTTGATCTGAGCTCCAACATGCTATCAGTACTCCCTGAGACAGTTGGCTCCTTAGTAAGTCTAAAGAAATTGATTGTGGAAACTAATGACCTTGAGGAACTTCCTCACACTATTGGTCAATGTACTTCACTCAAGGAGCTTCGTGCAGACTATAACAGGCTTAAAGCTCTTCCTGAAGCAGTGGGACGGATTGAGTCTTTGGAGATTCTGTCTGCACGGTACAATAACATCAGGCAATTGCCTACGACTATGTCATCCCTTACAAGTTTGAAAGAGCTCAATGTTAGTTTCAATGAAATTGAAGCCATCCCTGAGAGCTTGTGTTTTGCTACTACGTTGGTCAAGCTGAACATTAGCAACAATTTTGCAGACCTGCGGTCACTACCAAGGTCAATTGGGAATCTTGAGTTTCTAGAAGAATTGGACATGAGTAACAACCAGATTAGAATTCTTCCAGACTCATTTAGGATGCTCTCAAGTTTGCGGATCCTTAAAACCGAAGGAAATCCTTTGGAAGTGCCACCAGGAAACTTCGCTGAAAAGGGAGCACAGGTTTGTTTTCATTTTACTATGTTGGTGCTTTCTGATTTTTTTTTAATCCTAGTTCTTTTTTCCTAGCTATTCTTGTTGTTTTTAGATGATTGGATTACTTAATTATGCTTTGTTGCTGTGCTCTGCAGGCTGTTGTTCGGTATATGGCTGATCTGGTAGCCAATAGGGATGTGAAGGTGCAGCCGGTGAAGAAGAAGAAATCCTGGGCTCAGATATGCTGCTTTTCAAGATCCAACAAACGTCAGCGCAATGGTGGGGACTATGTTAATGCCTGATGTGCTGCAGCTTGGATACAAATGTTTGAACGCACTATACATATGGTATGCTATTTGTCCTTCTTACCAAGTTTGTTATTATGGTTTCTTAATTAGATTTCAACGTTCTTGGAACTGACCAAGCAGCTTCCAAGAGGAGATGATTCTTAGCTCGTGTGTAGGCACTGATTACTGATATATTTCTTTAACTTAATTATTCTCCTCTGCTCTTCTTATCTGTTCATTTTCTCAGTTAATAAATTGAAAGGGTGGACTATACATGCTGGTTTGCGTTAATAAATTGAAATGGTGCACTGTACATGCTGGTTTGCGTTAATTACAATAATGAAATGTAGGGTTCTAAAGGGTACGCCTCACATGCTTTGTTATCTGTTATAGGAAAATGAGCTGTGATTTGGGTGGACGAGTCAGCTGCCAGTTTGGTTGAATTCAACCATTTTTTGCCAGCAAATCAAGCCATTTTGTTGTTCCAGATCTGGCACTAATTCTTGCCACGTGTTCCTTTCGTTCTTTTTTCCTCATTTTGTTTCATTCCATGTAATTCTTTACTCCTCTGTGTTGTATCTGTGTTGTCATTCAGCTGTAACTTTTCCTCTTTGATAATGTAAAATGAGATGTAAAATTTTTATTACACGGAAAACCAGGTTGAAATTTCTCGTGTTTGACTTCCCATAAAAGTAAATTAATATTGAGTTTACCGAGTTTCATAATTTCTGATTTGATGGAATATATTTTTATTTTTTGCCTCCTTTCTGGTATTGGGAAGTCAGCCTAATATATTTCCATTATCCACTTGGGTTCTAGAACGATACATTTGTTTGGAATCTCATTATTTTTTGTAGAGGAATGTTGCTAAGGTCAAATGAGGGATGCTTAGAAACGGAGTCTTGTTAATAAAACTTTAAGGGCGGCCATGACATTGTGTACCAAATACATTTGACCTATTTGGCTAGATTTCTATAATATATCCAATTGGATTTATGACTATTCTCGTACATGTAAAGTATACTTATATACACATATAAATATGCCGAAATACCCAACTGCAGCAGCCATTTCATTACTGGTTGCATTATTATTCTCACTGAGTCATCATTACAATATTATATCATTATTTCTCGAGACAAATGCCCTATAAAAAGGTGGTTGACCTTACTTTTATTAAGCGGAAAAGACTCTTTATTTGAATCAAATTATGTGAATACGTTACGCTACAAGACGCCGGTTACTTTTATGATCAAATTCAAATGATAAAGGATGAAATTCCCATCATTTTAGGTTAGGGAGATGGCATAATTGTTGGTCATAGTCCCCAGGATCAAATAGGTCTACTTTTGTTAAAGCTGGAAATCGATGTGACAATGATGGGTGACTAGTTTGTTATGTAAATATCATAATATTGGTATTAATCGTTTAAAGTAGTCCAATAATTACTATTACTATGGTAATATTTCCCAGATTAGTAGGTCGGTCCGTGAGAAGTGAGCAAACCAAATGGACCACCTTGTCTATCTAAAAGATGAGAGATGCGCCTCTTCCAAGTATGTGCTTCGAGTTTGCTTTATTCTGTCTTCTGGCTGTCCTTGTTTCTGCGATTTTTTGTCAATAATTAACTGCATATCAATAAGTCGATTATTGATTTATAATTGATCGTGCACCAGTTGAAAATTTGGCCGCAGCTTAGACGAGTACAGATAATCTAATTACCCATTGAAAACATAACTGTAGTACATAAAGCTTTGATATTTGAATGAAGTGAAAAAAATAGGAATAGCTAACATTGAAATCGGAGTATAACTTCATCGCATACCATTAGATTCTTCAGGAAAAGTACAACCAGCAAACAATTTGGATAGCCAGATATACTAATTAAAGCAAGGCAAGCTGAAGAAACCACTTTTGTCTCGTTAGTAACACTATATTCCAACTAAGAATTCTTCTACGGCAGGAGAGATGGATAAAATATTTGGACATTTTGATAAAAATTAGGACCAGAAAACTGGTCCTTCCGATGAGAATATTATATTACACACTACATATATAAAGATTGCAAATTAATTAAGGTCTAAAAGTTACTACCAAGATAAACTTTTGTCATGGCTGGCCATCTCAGCAGCTACTTCAGTTGGGCAAGGGTGAAAGTGAAGAAGGTGATTTGCAAATTCACAACATCATGTAACGCCAGAGGAAAGAGTAGAAGTGGAACAAACAGATCAAGAAACCAAAGCCAAAGGTTATATAATCTTCCAAAATATGATTCATTGAGCTACTCACAAAACTTCGATGATGGACAGTGGCAGCTAGAGGAATTGTATTTTTGTAGAAGTGGATCTTTCATCCATAGATACGGGTAGGCAGGTAGCCAAACAGCTCGATCAGATTTCCATTACTTTGTATACATAAAGCAAAAGTCAGTAGTGTACTCGTGTTCTAATTAAGTTTGTATACTAGGTCATATCTGTATCGGTGGAAAAATAAACTCGACACTTGGATTAATGATGTGCTGACAGATGGCACAAGAACAATAAAGAAGAACGAAGGTTGAAGAAAGGAGTGGGTAAAACTCACGCGTTGTTTAAACTGTATCTGACAACTGGGGAAAAAGAGATAGGCGCGGGATGCACATATAGAGACTACAAGGAAAGAAGATTCATTAATAGTTGTGGATATGGAAAAGAAATCGACATGATCCCAAATTGTTGTAAGGAACCGACTGGTCGGTTTGAGCAATTGAGTCCAGTTCGGCAGTTTGAGGTCACGAGTAGCTTCACACAGTGTATTATGACTTGCGTGCATCATCGGTTCGGCTTTTTGAGAAGTTCAGAAAGGATTTTTAGGAGTGACTCTCATTTGAGAAGCTCAAACTTGAAAGAATTGACCAAGGGTTGACTTTTGAGTATTTGACCTCGGAATAGAGTTTCGATGGTTCCGATAAGCTCGGGTGGTGATTTTGAACTTAGGCGTATGTCCGGATTTGGATTTGGAGGTCCGTAGGGTGATTTTCATGACCCAGACTGATGGGCCGTGACGGGCACCCGGTGCCTTACTCAACCGAGTACCAACGTAACATATCTTTCGTATCGTACCACCATGGGTAAGTGGGCCAGAAGGGCAGTTAAGAGATAATCAGAATTAAACATAAGAGAATACTGGACATGGGATGACCCAACATGATATAAAAACTTATACACATGACATACGGACCTATAAGGCCTACATGATCATTTGTACACTCAAAATAAACTTTATCAACTTACGTATTTTCTCAGACCCATGAAAAGATGATAGAATAATATGACACATGGGGAATCAAGAACATAGGCACCCCTAGTACTTCTGTGAATAGAATCATTTATGAAAGTTGCGCATTTGCTCATTTCGTTTATATCATATGGATCATGCCAAAAGGAAAGAAGGGATAGCCTTAACATACTTGAGCCAATTCTCTTGACAATTTCTCTAACACCCGTCAATCGCGACAAAACACGTAACAACGAGATCGAAGTAGGAAAAAATCCTTACGATATTCTTGAGAAAGATTGTACCGTATTCTCTTAAAATCGCATCTCACGCTGCCTTTACATTATGAAATCTCGTATGAATTCTTTTGCTGAAGCTATTCCTTCATTGCTTAGCACCATAACCTCTCATTTTAATGATGTAGGGAGATGTATTATTTTTGTGGGTTGTGGGCCCATTTGATGAGAATGAATTTTTGCCCAAATCTCCTAATTATGTCACTTTGTTTCATGAATTAAGAGTCACCAATTGGGATTTGATTTGTTGCCACGTTGGGAGGTTAATCCTTATCCATTATTTCCATAATTAGTATGTTAACCCCTCATTAACCCAATAATTAACCAATTATACACATAATTAAGAATTATTTCAAATTATTTCAAATCACTTTTAACACACTTTATACACCTTACTATCATGGTCATGTGATACCTTGTATGGTACTAGTCCATAAATACGAGGTATTATAGCTTGGACCGTATTTTATCTCAAAATGTCAAACTTTGATGAAATTCATTTTCTTCGATTCGCTTGCTGTCGCGCCCCCTTTTTCTCGCGAAAGCGGACTTCGACGTATGACAACTCTTTTAAATAAGGTATTAAAAGAGAAGAGTCGCCACTTAACGATTTTTAAGGTGCGTTAATGCACCTATTTGCAAATAACTTTGGTTAACTAGTCAACACCACCAAAGATCGAGTAAGGGCTCAAATTACCTCAAAGAGGAGGTGTTAGACACTATTCGAGGTCCACAACTGTGGGTCCCGACCGAACTTGAGATTATGTGGATGTCACGACCCCAGTTCGCCCTACGTGAACCATCGTGACGACACCTAGTCCTCTACGACTAGGTAAGCCTAAATTTCGGAAGATAACCAAAGTGCGGAATAAAAACAAATTAAAACAGAATGAAGAGTGATAGAATAGTGTTTAAAAGTGTCGCTCGACATACACAATATTTAACTCTCAAACCAATACATACTTCCAAGACCCGAAAACCCATGAATCACAAGCTAAGGATCACTACACAGTACTCTAACTCTAGAAAATCTAACAAGGAAAAGAAAAACAGAAGGGAAAATGTTTAAAAGCTAGAATAGAAAGGGACTCCTCGGTCTGCGGATGCGGCAGATATATCTCGAAGTCGCTAGAGCACTCGCATCGCCTCAAGAGTGATAGGACTGAGTCGCAGTACCTAGATATTCACATGAAAACATGCGCAGAAGGGGAATGAGTATACCACAGCGGTACTCAGTAAGTGCCAAGCCTAACCTCGGTCGGGTAGTGACGAGGAAGGTCAGTGCCCTACTGAGGTTAAATAAAGTATAAAGTCTGACAGTGTAGAACAGAATAGTATAAATAAATACAGCAGTAAAAGTAACACGTGATATAAAAAGGGCAACAACAACTATTTCAGAGACAAGGCAAAACACGGAAAGAAATGCGACTTAGCACCAAAATAACAACCGGGGATATCCTAGGATACCATCCTGTAGTCCCATATGTACATATCCAATGGATCTCCCGGGATCCCGTCCCATAGTCCAACTCATAGTGTGCGGGGATCTACCGAAAATCCCATTCCATAGTCCCAAATGTAAATACCCAGTATTAGGGGGATCTCCCAGGATACCATCCTGTAGTCCCATATGTACATATCCAATGGATCTACCGGGTGCATTCTCGTAGTTCCATATAACTGTGCAGGGAGATATACCAGAATTCCACATACGTAGTCCCAAAATAAACAGGCAAGAGGAGGGACCTACCAGAATCCCACATCCGTAGTCCCAATGTATATACACAGCAGCAACAGGAAAATATTCAGAAACGGCAATTTCATATTAAGGCGAACAAGTAATTCTAGTCTAGCATGCTGCACAGAATTCAGGTACGATAGTTTGAGCAAGTAAAGCAATTAAGTCACTGAGACATGCTTTCCTAAGCTAACAACATGCTTAATAGTGAAAGTAATAAAAACAGGAAATGAGACATACTAGTAATTACTTAAAGAATACCGGATTTCTAACAATTAGCACAAGTACGCACTCGTCACCTCACGTACAAGGCATTTCAATTACCAAAAATACCAAATCCTAAGGAGAAGGTCCCCCACACAAGGTTAGACAAGCCACTTACCTCGAATCGGCTCAATAATCAATAAATCACGCTCTTGCCACGAGTACTCGATTCCAAATGGCACAAATCTATTCAATTTAATTGCATAACGTAAATAACACTTCAAGTAACTGATTCTACAAAGAAATTCTAAGTTAATACGTGAAATTGGGTAAAATGACCAAAATGTCCCTCGGGTCCACGTCTTGGAATCGACTAAAATTTATATTTTCAGGAACCTCATACTCCCACGAGTTCATGCATACCAAAATTATCCAAATCTAAGGTCAAATTCTCAATCAAAAGTCGAATTCTAGGTCTAAGAACTTTGATTCCAACTTTTCCCCAATTTTCTTCTCCAATCCGAAATTAAATGATGAAACTAACTATAGACTGATGGAATATAACTAGAAAGGGTGAAAGAATTATTACCCAATGATCTACTCTTAAATTTCCTCTCAAAATCGCCCTCTCCTGAGCTCCAAATCGAATTTCCAACTTTTGAAACTAAACCCTCAAAATTTCATATTTCTGCCCATCTGCTTCCGCATCTGCGGTCCCGCATTTGCAGAACAATGGTCGCATCTGTGACTTTTCACTTAGGGCCCAGATTCTGCATCTACACTCCCCATCCGCAGATGCGGTACCGCTCCTGCGGAAATTCCACCACTTCTGCGGTTCCTGTTGAACTCTCCGAATTCCGCTTCTGCGGTTAATCCACTGCTTCTGCAACTCCGCACCTGCGGTCCCACACTCACAGGTGCAGTTATGACAGCAGAACAGCTGAAGTTGCAACTCCAATTCAAAAATCTTTCCGTCAACCAACCGAAATCATCCCGAGGCCCCCGGGACCTCAACCAAACCTACCAACATATTCCATAACTTCATTTAAACTTGTTCCAACCTTCGGAACGCTCAAAACAACATCAAAACACCTATTTTTTATCGAATTCAAGCCTAAGAATTCCAAAAACTCTAAAGATATGCTTTCGATCAAAAAGTCTATCAAACCTCGTCTAAATGACCTGAAATTTTGCCCACACGTCACATTAAACACTACGTAGTTATTCCAACTTCCGAAATTCCATTCCGACCCTCGGATCAAAATCTCACTATCGAACTGGAACTTCAAAAATTCAACTTTCAGCATTTCAAGCCTAAATTAGCTACGGACCTCCAAAACACAATCCGAACATGCCCCTAAGCCCAAAATCACCTAACGGAGCTAACGGAACCATCAGATTTTCATTCCAAGGCCGTCTTCACACTGTTCCAACTATGGTCAACTTTCTAACACTTAAGCTCTCATTTATGGAGTAAGTGTCCCAAAACTCTCCGAAACTCAAAACAGAACATCCCGGCAAATCAAAATAGCAGAAATAAACTTGGGAAAAGCAGTTAATAGGGGATCAGGACATATATTCTTAAAACGACCAGCCGGGTCATCACATCCTCCTACACTTAAATATTTGTTTGTCCTCAAACGATCATAGAGACGTACTTGAAGTAGTGAAAATATGAGGGTAACGATTGCGCATATCCTGCTCGGTCTCCCAGGTCGCCTCCTCGACCGACTGGCCCCACCACTGAACCTTTACCGAAGCAATGTTCTTTGACCTCATCTTTCTAACTTGCATGTCCAATATTGTCACTGGCTCCTCAATATAAGATAGATCCTTGTCCAACTGGACTGAACTGAAATTCAACACATGCGACAAATCACAGTGATACCTCCGGAGGATCGAAACATAAAATACCAGATGAACTCCTGCTAAGCTGGGAGGTAAAGCAAGTTCATAAGCAACCTACACGCCTCAATATCTCAAAAAGGCCAATAAACCTCGGACTCAACTTTCCCTTCTTCCCAAATCTCATAACGCTCTTCATAGGCGAAACCCGAAGTAGAACCCGCTCTCCAACCATATTGGAAACATCACGAACCTTCCAGTTTGCGTAACTCTTCTGTCTGGACTGGATTGTGCGAAGTCTATCCTGAATCACCTTAACCTTCTCCAAAGCATCCTGAACTAAGTCTATGCGCAATAATATGGCCTCACCCGGATCAAACCAATCTACCGAGGATCTACACCATCTACCATATAAAGCCTCATATGGTGCCATCTGAATGCTGGACTAATAGTTGTTGTTGTAAGCGAACTCTGCCAATGGCAAGAACTGATCCCAAGACCCCCAAACTCAATCACACACGCACAAAGCATATCCTCAAGAATTTGAATAGTGCGCTTGGACTGTCCGTCCATCTAGAGGTGAAATGTTGTACTCAACTCCACCCGAGTACCAAACTCATGCTGAACAGCTCTCCAGAACCGTGATGTGAACTGAGTACCTCTATCTGAAATGATGGAAACCGGAATACTATGCAAACGAACAATCTCCCGGATATAGATCTCTGCTAACCTCTCCGAGGAATAAGGAGTACACACTGGAATAAAGTGAGCGAAATTGGTCAGTCGATCCACAATCACCCAAATAACATCAAACTTTCTCAAGGTCCGTGGAAGCCCAACTACAAAGTCCATGGTGATCCGCTCCCACTTCAACTTCGGAATCTCTATCTGCTGAAGCAACCCACCCGGTCTCTAGTGCTCATACTTCACTAGCTGATAGTTAAGGCACTGAGCTACAAATCCAACTATATCTTTCTTCATCCGCCTCCACCAGTAGTGTTGCCTCAAATCCTGATACATCTTTGTGGCACCCGGATGAATGGAATACCGCGAGCTATGGGCCTCCTCCAGAATCAACTCCCGAAGCCTATCAACATTGGGTACACAAATCCGACCCTGCATCCTCAATATCCCATCATCACCAATAGTCACATCTCTGGCATCATCGTGCTGAACTTTGTCCTTGAGGACAAGCAAACGAGGGTCATCATATTGTTGCTCCCTGATACGATCAAATAAGGAAGACCGAGAATCCACGTAAGCTAGAACCCGACTGGGCTCTGAAAGATCCAATCTCACAAATTGGCTGGCTAAGGCCTGAACATCCATCACCATAGGCCTCTCTGATGCTGGTAAATAAGCCAAACTCCCCAAACTCTTTGCCCGACAACTAAAAGCATCGGCCACCATATTGGCCTTGCCCGGGTGATACAAAATAGTGATATCATAGTCCTTCAGTAGCTCTAACCACCTCCTCTGGCGCAAATTTATATCCTTTTGCTTGAATAGGTGTTGCAAGCTCCGATGGTTAGTATAAATCTTATAGGGAACCCTGTATAAATAATGGTGCCAAATCTTCAGGGCGTGAACAATGGCAGCTAACTCAAGGTCATGAACAGGGTAATTCTTCTTATGTATCTTCGACTGTCTGGACGCGTAGGCAATCACCCTACCGTCCTGCATCAACACCGCTTCGAGGCCAATCCTCAAGGCATTACAATAGACCGTATAAGACCCCGAACTTGTAGGCAATATCAAAACTGGGGTTGTAGTCAAAGTTGTCTTGAGCTTCTGAAAGCTCGCCTCACACTCCTCCATCCACCGAAACGGAGCACCCTTCTGGGTCAACCTGGTCATAGGGGCTGCAATCGATGAAAACCCCTTCACAAAACAACGGTAGTAACCCACCAAGCCAAGGAAAAATGCAGATCTCTATAGTTGAGGATGGTTTGGGCCGACTCTGCACGACCTATATCTTCTTTGGATCCACCTGAATACCCTCACTCGATACCACGTGGCCTAAGAATGCCATTGAATCCAACCAAAACTCACATTTCGAGAACTTAGCATATAACTTCTTCTCTCTCAAAGTTTGAAGCACAGTCCTCAGGTGATGCTCATGATCTTCCCGACCCGGGAATACACCATAATATCATCAATAAAGACAATGAAGAACGAGTCAAGATACGGTCGGAACACACTGTGCATCAAGTGCATAAAAGCTGTTGGGGCATTGGTCAGCCCAAATGACATGACAAGGAACTCGTAATGACCATACCGAGTCCTGAAAGCTGTCTTTGGGATATCTGGCTCTCAAATCTTCAACTGATGGTAACCTGAGCGCAAATCAATCTTAGAAAACATCCATGCACCCTGAAGCTGGTCAAACTGATCATCAATACGAGGCAAAGGATAACGGTTCTTAACTGTAACTTTGTTCAAATGGAGATAATCAATACACATACGCATAGAACTATCCCTTTTCTTCATCAACAAAACATGAGCATCCCAAGGTGATATATTGGGCCGAATAAAACCCTTATCAAGCAATTCCTGCAATTAATCTTTCAACTCAGGAGGAGCCATACAATTCGGAGGAATAGAAATAGGTTGAGTGTCCGGCAATAGATCAATGCCAAAATCAATATCTCTATCAGGCAGCATGCCTGGGAGATCAGCTGGAAACACATCGGGAAAATCTCGTACTACTGGAACTGAATCAACTAAAGGGGTATCAATACTGATATCTCTCACATAAGCTAAATACACATCACACCCTTTCTCAACCATATGCTGAGCATTTTGAAAAGAAATAACTCTACTGGGAGTGTGATCTAAAGTACCCCTCCACTCAACATGTGGTACACCTGGCAAGTCACAGTTTTGGCGTGACAATCAAGAATAGAATAATGGGGCGACAACTAGTCCATGCCCAAGATAATGTCAAAATCTACCATGCTGAGCAACAATAAATCGGCTATGGTCTCAAAACCGGTAAGAGCAACCAAACACGGCCGATAAATGCAGTCTACAATAAGAGAATCTCCCACAAGAATAGAAATATAAACATGGGAACTCAAAGAATCCCGAGATACACCCAAATGCGGAGCGAAATAAGAAGACACATAAAAATAAGTGGAGTCTGGATCGAATAGAACCGATGCATCTCTGTGACAAACCAGTATAAGACCTGTGATGACAGAATTAGAGGCAACAGCCTCGGTACGGGCAGAAAGGTCATAGTATCTGGCCTGGCCTCCCGCATCTCGGGCGACCTCTACCTCCCCGACCCCTACCTCTAGCTGGCTGAGCAGGTAGGGTAGCAACTGGAGCTGTAACCATGGCCTGAGAACTCTGCGAGGCACATTGTGGCTGAGAAATCTATGGAGGTGCACCCCTCCCAAGTCTGGGGCAATCCCTCACAATATGGCATGTGTTACCCTACTCAAAACAAGCTCTGGGAGGACATGGTAGTTGTGACTGGCTCAGACCATGTCTGTTGGACTGAGCTCTGAAAGCACCCTGCGTAGCAGGCGCGCTAGATACCGGAGGTGCATAATAAGGCTTTTGAGGCCTATGAGGAGCTAGAATACCACTGGCTACTGGAAGAGCTGAATGAACAGGGCGACTCATATAACCTCTACCATGACGACATGTAGCTGGGGCACGGGCACCAGAATAATGACCCGACTCTCGAGACATCTTGGCCTCCCTCTCCTCTCTCTCCCTAGCATGCATACCCTCAATCCTCCTAGCAATTCTCACCACTTGCTAATAAGAAATATCCATATCCAACTCACGATCCATGCTAGATCTGATGTTGGGAATAAGGCCCTCAATAAACCAGCGAACCCTCTCGCAAACAGTAGAAACCAAGGCTGGTGCATGCCTAGCCAAACTAGTGTAATAGACTATATACTCTAAGACAGTCATAGCACCCTGGCGCAAATGCTCAAACTCTGCGTGCCATGCGTCCCTGAGGCTCTGAGGAACATACTATCTCAGGAACAGATCTGAAAACTGAGTCCAAGTCAGTGAAGCAGCCTCATTCGGACTATCTAACTCATAGGTGCGCCACCACTCATAGGCGGCTCCTTGAAGCTGGAAGGTAGTGAAGGAAACCCCGCTCGATCCTGATATACCCATGGTACGGAGAATGCGCTAACTCTCATCTAAAAATCCTAGAGCATCTTCCGATGCTAGACCGCTGAATACATGAGGCTTGTACCTCTTGAACCTCTCAAGCCTCAGCTGCTCCTCCTCGGAAGCCGATGCCATGTCCTCGGGCTAATCTTGGACTACAGGTAGTATAGGAATAATCTCAAGGACCTGCTCAACATGCACTTGCTACTCAGGAGTGCAGGCGGCGGGAGTCTCTGCTCCTCCCCCGGCCTGAGATGTAGTTGCAGCAAGGGGAAGAAACCATGCCTGAGCCAGAGTGGTGTACATGCTCATGAGCTGTGCCAGAGTCTCCTGAAGATCTGGAGTAGTAGTATCAGTAGGCGTGTCAGATGCCTGTACCCCGGCTGGAACTGCTGGTAGTACCTCGGTGGTAGCTCGCGTAGGTGCTCTGGCTGCACTACCTGCGCGTCCTCGGCCTCTACCCTGGCCCCAACCTCTGATGGTTGCAGTAGGGGGCACGGGTACCTAATCATCTCGGGTAGCATGTGTCCTCACCATCTGTGAGAGAATAGAAGACTGAAGTTTAGAATTGTAATGTCAAAATATTGCACGACAAGGAAATCAATGAAGTAAAATTTTCCTAACAGTTACATATCCTCTCGTAGATAAGTACAGACGTCTCCGTACCGATCAGCAAGACTCTAATAAACCAGCTTGTGATCCATGACTCCTATGAACCTAGAGCTCTGATACCAACTTGCGCGACTACGGTTCGCCCTCCGTGAACCATCGTGATGGCACCTAGTCCTCTACAACTAGGTAAGCCTAAATTTTGGAAGATAACCAAAGTGCAGAATAAAAATAAATTATAACAGAATGAAGAGTGATAAAACAATATTTAAAAGTGCTGCTCGGCATACACAATATTAACTCTCAAACCAAGACCCGGAAACCCATGAATCACAAGATAAGGATCACTACACAGTACTCTAACTCTAGAATACCTAACAAGGAAAAGAAATACAGAACGGCAAATGTTTAAAAACTAGAATAGAAAGGGACACCTCGGTCTGCGGACGCGGCAGATATACCTCGAAGTCGCTAGAGTAGTCACTTCTCCTCTAGAGTGATAGGATTGAGTCACATTACCTGGATCTGCACATGAAAACATGCGCAGAAGGGGCATGAGTACACCACAGCGGTACTCAGTAAATGCCAAGCCTAACCTCAGTCGGGTAGTGATGAGGAAGGTCAGGGCCCTACTGAGATTAAATTAAGTATAAATTCTGACAATGTAGAACAGAATAGTATAAATAAATACAGCAATAAAAGTAATACAGGATATAAAAAGGGCAACAACAACTATTACGGAGACAAGACAAAACACGGAAAGAAATACGACTTAGCATCAAAATAACAACCGAGGATCTCCTAGGATACCGTCCTGTAGTCCCATATGTACATATCCAATGGATCTCCCGGGATCCTATCCCTTAGTCCAACTCATAGTGTGCGGGGATCTACCGAAAATCCCGTTCTGTAGTCCCAAATGTAAATACCCAGTACTAGGGGAATCTACTGGGTGCATTCCCATAGTTCCATATAATTGTGCAAGGGGATCTACCAGAATCCCACATCCGTAGTCCCAAAATAAACAGGCAAGGAGGGGGGAGCTACCGGAATCCCAAATCCGTAGTCCCAATATATATACACAGCAGCAACAGGAAAATATTCAGAAATGGCAATTTCATATTAAGGTGAACAAGTAAATCTAGTCTAGCATGCTGCATAGAATTCAGGTAAGACAGTTTGAGCAAGTAAAACAATTAAGTCACTTAGACATGCTTTCCTAAGCTAACAACAGGCTTAATAGTACAAGTAATAAAAACAAGAAAGGAGACATAATAGTAATTACTTAAAGAAAACCGGATTTCCAATAATTAGCACAAGTACGCACTCATCACCTCACGTACAAGGCATTTTAATTACCAAATATACCAAATCCTAAGGGGAAGGTCCCCCACACAAGGTTAGACAAGTCACTTACCTCGAATCGGCTCAATAATCAATCTGAAACTATGCTCTTACCACGAATAGTCGACTCCAAAAAGCCCAAATCTATTCAATTCAATTGCATAACGTAAATAACACTTCAAGTAACTGATTCTACAAAGAAATTCTAAGCTAATACGCGAAATTAGGTAAAATGACAAAAATACCCCTCGGGCCCACATCTCGGAATCGGGAAAAATTTATATTTTCAGGAACCTCATACTCCTATGATTTCATTCATACCAAAATTATCCAAATCTAAGGTCAAATTCTCAATCAAAAGTTGAATTCTAGGTCTAAGAACTTTCTTCCAACTTTTCCCAATTTTCTTCTCCAATCTGAAATTAAATTATGAAACTAACTATAGACTGATAGAATATAACTAGAAAGGGTAAAAGAATTGTTACCCAATGATCTCCTCTTAAATTTCCTCTCAAACCCTCTCCCGAGCTCCAAATCGAATTTCCAACTTTTGAAACTAAACCCTCAAAATTTTATATTTCTGCCCAGTTGCTTCCGCATCTACGGTCTTGGGACCGCATCTACGGTCCTGGGACCGCTTCTGCGGTCCCGCATTTGCGGAACAATGGTCGCATCTGCGACTTTTCACTTCAGACCCAGATTCTGCGTCTGCGACTCCCCATCCGCAGATGCGGTACCACTCCTGCGGAAATTCCACCACTTTTGTGGTTCCTGTTGAACTCTCCAAATTCCGCTTTTATGTTAATCTGCCGCTTCTGCAGCCCCGCACCTGCGGTCCCACGCTCGCAGGTGCGGTTATGACAGCAGAACAGCTGAAGCTGCAACTCCAATTCCAAAAAAAATTCCATCAACCATCCGAAATCATCCCAAGGCCCCCGGGACCTCAATACATATTCCATAACTTCATTCAAACTGGTTTCAACCTTCGGAATGCTCAAAACAACATCAAAACACCTATTTTTCGTCGGATTCAAGCCTAAGAATTCCAAAAACTCTAAAAATATGCTTTCGATCAGAAAGTCTATCAAACCTCGTCCGAATGAACTGAAATTTTGCACACACGTCACATTAAACACTACTGAGCTACTCCAACTTCCGGAATTCCATTCCGACCCTAGGATCAAAATCTCACCATCAAACCGGAACTTCAAAAATATAACTTTCGGCATTTCAAGCCTAAATTAGCTATGGACCTCCAAAACATAAACCGAATACGCCCCTAAGCCCAAAATCACCCAACGGAGCTAACAGAACCGTTGGATTTCTATTCCAAGGCCGTCTTCACATTGTTCCTGACTATGGTCAACTTTCCAACACTTAAGCTCTCTTTTAGGGACTAAGTGTTCCAAAACTCTCCGAAACTTAAAACCGAACATCTCGGCAAAACAAAATAGCAGAAAAAAACTTGGCAAAATCAGTTAATAGGGGATCGGGGTGTAAATTCTTAAAATGATCGGTCGGGTCGTCACAGTGGATTACAATTAAGCTAGGTGATCAAATAGACAAAGGGAATTCAGAAGTCAAAGAATTTTATTACAACATGATTAGTACAAGTCTTAGTATGAATATAGGGATACAATTATTTAGATCTAATAACCACACATAAAGAGAAGGGGGGTCCTAAGTTTTTTAGCCTAAAGAATCACCCCGTGAAACATAAATAATACTTCACAACTTCCTTAGAATAGGGATTTACTCATATTATTCAACGTGCACAGACTATCACCTCCTGCTACCCGATTACTATGTTAAAGTTGTTACCTTAAAGCATTCTAATTCAATTCTAAGTTGTACCCTATGTGTGCACTACTCGTCCCATACCTATGATCCAGGAGGTATTGGACCTCTATTTGGATGGTTCTAGACCTCACTTAGGTTGCTCAGAAATGTCAAAACTAGGTGACATACAAAAACACATTAGACTTCACATATAGGTAGTTAAGGCTCAAGTTTGCTTCCACACTTAAGCAACAAATGCAAGCAAGACAAATTTCATGTTAAGCGATTCAGAATTAAGAAACTTAAATCCCTATAGACATGATTTCTATGTAAAAGAGGAATTAAGGCATACAAGCATCTTCAGAGGCCGAGCGTTGCTCATAGAAAGGACTATACAATTTGCATGTTGATTAATGAAATTGTAGATTTCTGATCGTTAAGCCTGTTATGTCTAGGTGATGCATGTAGTAAGGAGTAACAAAAAACCATTGGGTAGGAGCTCAGAATTACATATGGTTACTGACAGCGGCATGAACAAGTAGTCAGTGGCATTTTAGAGGTCCATTAGAACGAGAAATTATACCATATAAGAAGGATCTCTAACAGTTGATGCTTGGCATTCATTTTTTTATTGTTATACTTAATCCTATAGATATATTTTCTAAATGGATAGAATGCAAACAAACAAAATAATTAAAATCCTATAAGTATGACTTCTAGTGAACAGTGCGTGAGAGTAGCAAATGAAGTGATCAAAATTCTATAGGCATGATTTCCAGTGATCATTATGATACAATCGCAAATGAAGTGATCAGAATCCTATAGACCTGATTTCAGATGAATATGCTGAAGCGGAATAAAGGAAAGTTCAGTGACATTTGTTCTTATAAGCAGATTTTCTTGTAACATGTAGTAGCAAGAATAAGTACAGCATTTGAATTCATATTTGCTAGCAAACAGTGTGTATGTGTGTGTGTGTGTGTGCATCCCTTAATGACAGGATTTCTATAGTGTATATAGTGATTGAACAACACATATAGCAAGTAAATCACTGTGTCCTATAGAAATATTGTCTACCCTTTACATGCAAACATTAAGGATCTACCCATTCTTCATTTTACTAATACCCCAATTGTTTATTAAAAAAGTTATTACAGGCCCAATAATGAATGTAATAAAAAACATGGTATAAATAATGGCAGTAGGCCCATAGTAGGCCCAAAATAAATACCCAGCACCATCTGGGCCTTCAACACTTCTCATGTAGCATATCTAGACTCTCAACAAAGAGCCATATTCATCAACATAAACCAGGATCCATAGAAGATCTCAAAAGCCAAATCAGACAACCACGTTGCCAAGCATTGAATCACTCAAACCAAATAGCTTACAAGTTCATTGGACAATAGGGAGAAGGAACTGAGACAATTCAGGTTTCAGTATCAGGGGAAGTGATTAAGGACTCAAATCTTAGTGTGTCAGAGATCACATGGGCCTCAAATTGACCCTCGAGCAGTTCTCACACTAGGGAGGTCAGTAGTAAGAGCCTTGGTAGCCTTGGCTTTCAGCCGGCTAAGAATAAGAAGTTTAGAATAGCATAAGTAGCAAATGAGGGATAATGGACAATGGTTGAGGGACAGAACTAGGGATACACTTGTAACCTAAAGTAAACATAGCCAAGTTGAACATACAGAGCAACTAATCAAACAGGCCAGCAGGTTCAACAGGATTTCAACACATAGCAAAGTACCACATAGACAACCACATATTGAAAGAGTTGGGGAAAGAAATAGGTTTGCAAGGTATACATAGATTATCATGTACAATTGCATGATACTAAAGCAGCTAAAACCTAAAAGGTCCAAATTAAGCTAAGTAATACATCCTAGTGTCATAAAATAGACATGTTAACTCTTATCAGGAAGCAAGACTGTATTGAGACATGATAAGGAGCACACATTATGACAATCCACATATGGGGAAGGTCAGGAGAGAAACAAATTTGCATGCCAAGGTTGTCATGCATAGATACAAAACAAGTTGTAACCTAAGAAATTCAAATTATGCTAAGCATACATCCTTGTGTCATGTTAATCAGTATTTAGATATGATGGGGGACACACATTGTGATAATCACTGAATGAACAGAGTATAAAATGAACCAAAGGAATACTGGGAAACATATTATCATAGAAACAAGATCATAGTCGATAGAAAAATGGTCTTAATACAAATTGAAACACATTGTACATGCAAGACAAATATTACAGAGATTCAGAGCAGTGTGAGATAGCAAGATCATACCAAATAGCACATATAAGTATTTTGGGATTGACACAATAGACTAATTAACTAAAAAAGGTCTATGTTATGCCATAAAACAAATGGTTCAAACATGACAGGGAAAACAAGTTGAGGTAACTGTTAAGATCTTAGTCAATCACTAATGGGGTATGGGGATCATGCTGAGTGACATAATATCATGGGAACATGCCATAATTAACATAGGAAGTTCTAGCATAAGTGTGAAGCATTCATTATAGAGATTAAGGACAAAGCAAATAAGCATGTTTTAGGGAACATTCAGGCACCAATACACTGGTTAAACGAACTAAAGAGGATTATATTATCCAAGTTAGACTTAGGAAATCTCATAACTAGCAGCATTAGGAGAAGTTAAATGCTAAAGAGACTTAGAATAAAGTAGAATTAACAGTATCGTGCACAAAGGTAATCCAGAAAACATATTAAGCCGTGGATTTCAGAGGTGAGAACACATGTAAATCAAAGACACATAGGGATGAAATTGCAAAATTCAAGTGGCTTACCAGTTAAACGGACAACAATAAAGAACAAAAGATCCACAAGAACCCAGAAACCTCGATGCGTCAAAATTCCCATGAGCTTTAAAAGAATCCCGGGAAATGCACGCACCAAGAGAAAGTTCAAACAGTAGACACTCAGTGGCCTTGGCTTTCAGCCGGCCACCATAAAATATTGAACATTATAATGAAGGAATTAACAAAGCAAAGCCTCAAATCTAGTGATATTATATTGATTAAAATCCCCTCTCAAAATGGGGAGGGGTTTATATAGTGACAGAAATCAAACAAGTAAACAAGGGAAACTGTAAAATCAAACATAAATAAGAAAGTATTAACATGCAAAATCAAATAGTGATTGGATTAGCAAAAAAAAGGTAAACCCTAGTTGACAGAAATCAAAGACTGGCTGAAATCTTGGCTAATCGGACCCATATAGCCATGGTCATGATGTAAATGGGCTAAATATTGTCCAAATTTAAGCGGTTGAAGTGAACGGGCAGAATCAGAGAGATATCACTCGCCATGTTTAGGCAAGTACTAAGTGATACCATGAAGAAACACCCAGTAACGGAGAAACTCTAGTATGGTAAGTAAATGATGGGAGAATCTGATTATTGACGGGATTAGGGGAAGATTTGGAGACGGCGGAGATTAGGGTTTTTGGTGAGGGAGGATCATTTGAGGGCGGTGTTTTACAGGGACTGTGATTAGGGTTCGGGGATGGGGTAATTTAGAAGGGGTTGGTTTATTTGGGGCCATTGATCATTTGAGATCAATGGCCAAGATGAAAGAATGGGGTTGGGCGGGTCATTTAAACGGGTTACCAGCCAGGTTATTTTAAAAGGGTGGTTTGATTTTGGGCTTGGGGTAATTGGGTTAATTATGGTCCGAAAATTTGTTAAAATTGGGCTATTATTTAAATTTATCAAAATTATTTACAAAAAATGCTTAATAAATAAATAAAATATTATTTATACACTGAAATGCTTAAAATAATAAACTTTGTATTATAAAAATATAAAAAATGCTATTTTGACACAAATAATATAAATAAAGAGCATTTATGTATTAATATAGACTATTATTGTAAAATTAGATAAATAGCTTAAAAATACTAATGTAATTATATGAAATGAAGTAAAAAATATTTGAAACATATATTATAGGTGCAAAATAATAATTTTAGGTAACTAAGTCATCACAAAATAATTTAAAAGGGATAATTACTTAATATTTATATAATTTAAATGCAAGAAAACTAATTTAAAAGCTCTAAAAATTATGAAACATTATAGAAAATGCTTGTATAGATTTTTAAACAAAATAATGATGCAAAAATTCTATTTTGAAAGTGTATATATATTTTGAAAAAAAATATGAGGGCAAAATTGGGTATCAACAGTTGCCCCTCTTTACCCGGGAATGATGAAAGAATTGTCGGGTAAAGAAAATGATGACCAATTTTGTCTGAATAGAATGAGGAATGACGTGATCTGAAAAATGGAGATTGAACCCTGGTTCCTGAGTTTCCTACATATCCCTGCTATTACGGGAATTAGGCTATGTGTAGTTCTGGATCCAACGGTGAACGAAACCGATGTAGTTGTTATAAGAATGGTCATATGTTTTGGAAAGGGTTCTTTTGGGTAGGATAGTATCAGATGAATTCATGTGAAATCATGAATGTGAATTTTAAACGTTTTGGATGCATTACAAAGCAGATATCTAAACGGTCATAGAGTAAGAGGCAGGTACTTGATGATGGTCGGTTAGGTTCGAAACAATTGATGGATGTGAACATTATGAATGGAAACCGGAGCAAAGATTGCTCCCGTTTGAAGAACGGTTACTTCCTAGATTATCTGCAAAATTTAAAACACGATACATGCAGATATATATGGATTATTGCGAGAATTTAAACATGATGCAAATTCCTTTTGGACCATGAAGGTTATCTGTGGACGGTGAGGATGATGTCCTTGGACCATGACGTCCTGGGTCATGAATCATGCTATAAGGATTCACAGGCCATGAAATGATGTCCTCGGGCCATGAGGATGGTGCCTCCGAACGATGATGCCTTTGAATAATGATGTGCAATATCGAGAGATCCTTAGGCCATAGAATGGTGTCTTCCGGCTATGAGGATGATGCCTTCGGACTATGACGCCTTTGGACAAAGTGGAGATGTTTCAGCCCATGAGATGCAAAAATATGATGCTTGGTCATATGTGAAATAAAACAAGACAAAGCTTAGTCTTGTGTAAGATTAGGGCAGTGCTTAGCCCCAAGTGAATAGAGGATAGTGCTATGTCTTAAATAGCGTAATGGAGAAAGCATTTGATCTTATGCAAGGACAAGGCAATGCTTAGCCTTAGGAAATTGAGGAGCAATTCTTAGCCTCATGCAAGAAGAGGAGATAATGCTTAGTCTTGACGCAAGGAAAGGCAATTCTTAGCCTTACGCAATTAGGGAGGAAATGCTTAGCCTTTCGCATAGAATAGGAGACAGTGCTTAGTCTCGATGCATGGAAAGGTAGTGCTTAGACTTATGAAATTTGGAAGGCAATGCTTAGCCTCATGCAAGAAAAGGAGACAGTGCTTAGTCTCGACGCAATAAAAGGCAGTGCTTATCCTTATGCAATTAGGGAGGCAATGCTTAGCCTCATGCAAGAAGAGGAGAAAGTGCTTAGTCTCATGCAATTAGGGAGTCAATGCTTAGCCTCATGAAAGAAGAGGAGACAATACTTAGTTTCGATGCAAGGAAAGCCATTGCTTAGCCTTATGCAGTTAGGGAGGCACTGCTTAGACTCATGCAAAGAGGAGACAATGCTTAGTCTCATGCAAGGAAAGTTAGTGCTTAGCCTTATGCAATTAGGGAGGCAATGCTTAGCCTCATGCAAAGAATAGGAGACAGTGCTTAGTCTCCTGCAGGGAAAGGCAGTACTTAGTCTTATGCAATTATGGAGACAATGTTTAGCCTCATGTAGAGAGGAGGTAATGGGAAAGTAAAGTATTTCTTAGCTGAAGATGTTTGCACTAGATGATTTGTTGTCTTGAAGGCAGTGACTTGATGTATCTGCAAATGTCGTTATCTTATTGTGCCTGCATTCAAAGAAAAATTGTGAGTTCCGTGAGGAAAGGTTGGTTCGTGCTTTTGTCTTCTGCTTTGCATGTGCTCCTGTCTTGAGATACTGTTTGAGTTACCTGGGTAACATCTGGCTGCCATAGAAATAAAGTTTTCAAAAAATCTGCATGTATTTGATAAATATAGTTATTTAAAATGTAGTAGTATGCGATATCAAGTAATTTAGATGAACCGATGACTGTGACACATTTTGGGGACATTGTAACCTCCTTGCCTTAGAATTTTGAGGGTTCCCCTCGAAATTCTACCCCAGTTTTCTAATCATGGCAAAAATGAAGATTTTATTAAGATGTGACCGAACCTATAGGGCTGCCTACGTATCCCCTCTTAAATGGGAATCAGGTCAAACGTAGTTCAGTTACATCAAGTGAAGAAAGGCAAACAATCCTAAACATATTATCTCTTTACTGCATCTGAGTTGATAGGTTTTGGCCAAATTTCTTTGTCCATTTCTGCAAGTATAAGTGCTCCTCCGGTTAGTACTCAATGAACTATGTAGGGACCTTGCCAATTGGGTGAAATTTTCCCTTTAGCTTCATTTTAATGCGGGAAAATCCGCTTTAACACCAACTGTCTCGGTGTGAATTGCCTTGATCTGACCTTTTTGTTGAAAGCTCTTGCCATTCTGTTCTGATAAAGTTGACCATGGCATACTGCATTCATTATTTTTCCATCAATGAGGGCTAGTTGTTCATAGTAGCTTTGTATGCATTCCGCATCGCTGAGCTCAGCTTCTTCTTAGAGAAGGGATTTCTACTTCAGTAGGGATAACCGCTTCAGTACCGTAAACCAATATATAAGGAGTTACCTCAGTTGATGTGCAAATTGTGGTACGATATCCAAGCAAAGCAAATGGTAGCTTCTCGTGCCATTGTTTGTAACTATCTACCATTTTCCTCAATATCTTCTTGATGTTTTTGTTGGCGTCTTCTACATCTCCATTCATTTGCGGCCTATATGTTGTGGAATTCTTATGCTTGATCTTGAAAGTTTCACACATAGCCTTTATTAATCACTATTAAGATTAGCGGTGTTGTCGGTGATGATTGACTCTGGAACCCCGAACCGACAAACAATGTGATCCCGAACA
The DNA here is from genome assembly GCF_000393655.2 of Nicotiana sylvestris. Taxonomy (NCBI): domain Eukaryota; kingdom Viridiplantae; phylum Streptophyta; class Magnoliopsida; order Solanales; family Solanaceae; genus Nicotiana; species Nicotiana sylvestris. The sequence continues at coordinate 69,474,753 of NC_091058.1, forward strand.
AAATCTGCAATGACCTTCTTAGTTACATCTTTGTAAGATGCGGCTTCGACCCATTTTGTGAAATAGTCTATGGACATCAGAATAAATCTATGCCCGTTTGAAGCAGTGGGTTTGATCAGACCGATGACATCCATGCCCCAAGCAGAGAAAGGCCAGGGTACACTTGTTCCATTGAGTTCATTGTGTGGCACTTGTATCATGTCAGCATGTATCTGGCATTGGTGACACTTCTAGATATACCTGATGCAGTCTGTCTCCATGGTCATCCAGAAATGCCTTGCTCTTAGTATTTTTTTGGCTAAGACAAAACCATTCATGTGCGGCCCGCAAGTTCCAACATATATTTCCTCGAGCAATCTGGATGCTTCCTTGGCATCATCACACCGTAGTAACCCCAGGTCAGGAGTCCTTCTATACAGAATCCCTCCTCTTTGAACGAAGTGGTTGGCTAACCTTCGGAGTGTGCATTTTTGAGTATTAGTTGCATGCTCCAGATATTCATGAAACCTTTGATCAGCTCTTACACGCAGTACATATATGGTAATATCTTAGTGTTCTTCGTGGCCTATTCTCCTAAAACCTGATGTACCAAAAGATTGGAATCTCCAATCACCAGCAACTTCGAACATTCATGTCAATGGCCAACCTGAGTTCTGAGATGCAAGCCTCATATTCTGCCATATTGTTGGTACCTGGAAACCTGAGTTTTGCGGATACCAGATAGTGTTGGCCTATTTCTGACACTAAGATAGCTCTGATACCCACTCCTTTGAAGTTTTCAACTCCATCAAAGAACATCCTCCAACCATCATATGCTTCAGTGATGTCCTCTCCTACAAATGATACTTCCCCGTCGGGAAAATATATTTTCAATGGTTCGTATTCTCCGTGTACAGGATTTTCTACCAAATGATCTGCCAATGCTTGCCCTTTGATCGGCTTCTGAGTTACATAGATGATGTTAAACTCACTGAACAATATTTTCCATTTCGCCAACTTTTCGGTAGGCATGGGTTTCTAGAAGATGTATTTCAATGGGTCTATTATTGACATGAAATATGTGGCATAGTGTCACGACCCAAACTGATGGGTCGTGACGCGTGCCCGAGTCCTACCTATCAAGCACCTCTAAGCATGCGTCTAAGATATAAACCTGAATAACATCTGCTGAATTACGAGAATAATATACATGAAGGAAACCTTCCCAACAAGGCATACATACATATACGTGCAACATACATAGGGCGAGTCGACAAGGCTGCTATAGATATACAAGAAAATCATACCAAAATCAAAAGCAGCTCCGGATCAAGTGGAGCATGCCAACTCTCACTGATCAAGGATCCTAAGAAAGGGGACCGTCAACTTGCCTACCTATACCTGCGGGCATGAAATACAGGCCTAGTGAAATAAGGCGTTAGTACGAAAAATGTACTGAGTATGTAAGGCATGAAAATCAGTACGTAAAAGACATAGATGAAACCTGCAATAAAAAAATTCATTTTTAAATTTGAATAACATTGTAAATTATGAAACATTTATAATGTCGTGCACGTACGTATAAATGTCGTGTCATGCATAAGTATGGGTGTACATATTATCATCAAGCCACTGAGGGCATCCCATCATATCATCTCAGCCACTGTGGGCAACATCATCAACATATACCAACTGACCAGGTGGTGGTGCATATATAACGTCGTAACCTTTTTCCTATGTCCCCCATATATATATATATATATAACGCCATCTGGTCATGGGTGTACATATATAATTGAATGAAATGCATGAAAAATATGTAATAATCTCAATATTTCTTCCGGATAAACTCTTTCAACTGCGTATTATTTTGAGACCCATAAACAGAAGATATAATAATATGTCACATGGGGAAATCAAGAATAAATAAATCCCTAGTATTTCTATGAAAAGAATCGTTTATGAAAACTGTGTGTTTGCTCATTTCTTTTGTATAACTTGGACCATGCAAAAAATAAAGAAGGGATGGTCTTAATATACCTGGAGTAGGGAAAAGTCCGTATAATATTCCGTTGGAAACCTTCGTGGATTGAACTTAGAACCCCAAAAATTGGATTGAATTTTGTTTCTATTCTTGAAGTCTTGAATGGATTGAGCTTCTGCTTTTTGAAGCAATTTGAGCTTACTAAGCTTCTGCTTTTTGAAGTTTTTTGAACGAAATTAGCTTCTGCGTCTTTGAAGCTTTTTTGGAACAAATTAAGCTTCTTCTCCTTGAGGACTTTGAACTAGAAAAAATGGAATATGCTTTACTTTAGGAATTTGACGTCTTTGGTTTTTGTTTTGCCCAAATGAAAGTTACAGACCTTTTAATTGTTAAATCCCAAAAATTCCTAGGTAGCCACATAGGACTATATGACTACTTAGTCATTTTCTAGATTTGTGGCTTCTTTCCACGTTTTGAGGAGGAGGTAATTTATTAATTTTTATCCACTTATTAGTTAATTGGGTAATGTCCCGTTACCCGGTAATTAACCAATTACCCGTATAATTAAGAATTATCTCAAATTACCTAAAAATACTACTCATTTTAATATACTTTATACATAATATTATCACGGCCATATGGTACCTTGTATGGTACTAGTCCATAATTATCGGGTATTATCGCTCGACCCGTATTTTATCCCAAACTGGCCACTTTCAACGAAACTCGTATTCTTTAATTCGTATACCCTTTATCCTTCATGATACTTATTTATCGCTTGTTATAAATAACGTAAATACATTAGCCTCAAGATAATCTCATCCCCGAGTCTATGTCAATTAACTGAAGACGAAACTTTTAACGTACGAAAACGCGAGATGTAACATATAGGCACAGAAGTAGTGCATCAACTTTTGAGCTATCCATGTCAAAGCGCAGAAGGTGTGCTCCAACAAAGAGTAGTGTGCTTCATAGGGTGTGAATTTCTTACTCAGATAATATATGGCCTGCTCCTTTCTTCCTGTCTCATCGTGTTGTCCCAGAATACAACCAAAGGCCCCATCTAGTATGGACAAATAAAGCAGCAAAGGTTTCCCTGGTTCCGATGGGACAAGAACAGGTGGTTTAGATAAATACTCCATGATTTTGTCGAAGGCTTTCTAGCATTCTTCCATCTAGCTTGTTGCAGCATCTTTCTTCAACATTTTGAAAATCAGTTCACAGATTACAGTTGATTGTGCTATGAAACGGCTGATGTAGTTGAGACGCCCTAAGAAACTTATCACATATTTCTTGTTCTTTGGAGGTGGCAAGTTCTGGATAGCTTTTACCTTTGAAAGGTCCAATTCAATCCCTTGGCAGCTGACGATGAATCCTACCAATTTTCTGGCAGGGACTCCGAAGGCACATTTTACAGGATTCAGTTTCAGATTGTACCTTCGAAGTCGATTAAAGAATTTTCTCAAGTCTTCTATATGATCTGTGCTTCTTCTGGATTTGATGATGACATCATCCACGTACACCTCTATTTTCTTGTGTATCATGTCATAGAAATGGTTGTCATGGCTCTCATGTAAGTGGCTCCAGCATTCTTTAAGCCAAAAGACATCATTTTATGCAGTACATCCCCTATGGTATGATAAAGGCTGTCTTTTCGGCATCCTCTTCATCTATCTAGATATGATGATACCCCAAAAAGCAATCCACAAAAGACTGGAGTTCACGCTTGGCACAGTTGTCGATTAGTATGTGTATATTGGGTAACGGGAAATCATCTTTGGGACTTGCTCTATTTAAATCCTGATAATCGACACATACTCTGACCTTCCCATCCTTCTTCGAAACCGGCACAATGTTGGCTAACCAAGTTGGATATTCAATCACTCTAAGAACCTTGGCTTTGATTTGCTTAGTGACTTCCTCTTTTATCTTCATACTCATATCTGGCTTGAATTTATTGAGCTTCTATTTTACTGGCGAACACATGGGATCGGTAGATAACTTGTGAGCCACTATGGATGTGCTCAGACCAGTCATATCATCATAAGACCATGCAAAGATGTCTTCATACTCCTTTAGGAACTAGATGTACTCTTCCTTCTCCGATGGTGATCGGTGAATGCTTATACAGGTTTCCTTGATTGTTTCGGAATCCCCTAAGTTAACTATCTTGGTCTCGTCCAAATTAGACTTAGGCTTGTTTTCAAAATTTTCAACTTCTCTGACAATTTGCTCAGGTATTATATTATTTTCCAGATATTCTGAATCACTATCCTTATGTTGCGTTGTCTTATTACATGTCACAGTCGTAGGTTCATCGGGATAGGTAATAATAATACTATAAAGAGAAAATGTAAAGAATAATAATAGATACTAAAAATAACAATACATTAAATGAATCTTGAAAACGTCAAACAAGTACGGCTCGATGACTCGAGCAATTATTTCAAAACAAAATACATTCAAAACAAATTACTGAAAATGTCTTAGATGCTCATAAAATTGCTTTAAAAATAATTGATGTTAATTGCCAGGCTACCTAGGAACTCGACGGGTCTGGGATGGTGCAGTAGTCCAGTTCTTGAGAACAACTCCTTTATCCACAATCTGAATGGTAAGGTCTTCCTCCTCCTCCTCAACTATCACACTATCTTCATCATCCAGAAATAGCTTCCTTATGCCTGCCAAAGCTTCATTTTCTTCTGACCCCCACATCATGTCAGCTTGATGAAATGTCTGGTGCTAATGTGGTACCGGTTGTTCCAGCGGATAATAAGGACCACGCCATGGCGGCGACTAATCCTGGTACTCTTTCCAAGTGTATTCATACCCAAGCACAAAATTTGTACCATAATGCTTTAGTTGTACCGGTTTGGTGACCCCTTAGAGATACTTGCCAAGACCCTTGCCAAAATCATACCCTATCCATAGCAATATACTTTCTATCATGTTTCTCCACCATTTGTCCTTTTCAATTGCATTGACATGCTCGATGTAATGGTATGTTTCTCCACCCGGCTTTTTCCTGTTTTCGATGATTGGAATAGTCTGATTGGTATAGACGGGATTACTCCTGTCTCCATGGATGATCACTTCCTGATGATTCCATTAAAACTTTAAATCCTGATGTAGAGTAAAAGTTATGGCCCCAGCGGCATATATCCAGGGTCGTCCTAACAGTAGATTGTAGGTAGCAGATATATCCAGCACATGAAACTCAACATCGAACCAAGTTGGACCCATCTGTAAGCCGAGGTTGATTTCTCCGATTGTGGCCCTTTGAGATCCATCAAACGCCTTCACATTAATACTTCCTACTCGTATCTCATATAGGCCTTTACCCAACCTCTTCAGAGTAGTCTACAGACATATGTTGAGACTTGAACCCTCATCTATTAGTACCCTAGCAATTAATTTATCCTCAAATTGTACTGTGATTTGTAGTGCCCTATTATGACTTAATCCTTCCGGTGGAAGCTCATCTTCATGAAAAGTGATTTTGTGGCTTTCCAATACCTACCTGATCATGTTGGCCATTTCCCTACTAGTGATATTGGTGGGTACATAGGCTTTACTCAACACCTTCATCAAGGCATTCCTATGTGTCTTGGAGTTTTGCAGTCATGATAAGATGGATATCTGGGCGGGGGTTTTGTTCAAATGATCGACCATAGAGTATTCTATTGCTTGCACTTTTCTCCAAAGGTCATCGGGGCCGATCTCGACGATAGGAGGCTTAGATGAAACTTCTTTTCTTGTTCCTCCCAAATGCTCAGGGTGTATAAACCCTACGGGTTCTAGTCATGCCTTATGATGCGCCTGTTTCTTCCATTTTTTCTTTTCCTATCCTCCTTTCTTCCGCAACATAATCCCATGGATATCTTTAGAATAGTAAAATGGAGTAGGTGCTACCATCATAGTGAATGGCGTGGACCTCAACTTCAAACGGTGCTGGTGTGGCTACTTCAACCTCGATCGGTGCCTAGGTTTGCACTACAATGGGTGTAAGGGTGACTGGAGATGTTTTAGGATCATCCCCCTCCCGAATAAGTCCAATTGACCCTTCCAAATCCCATTCTTCATCGCTCTCTATCACATTTACTCCCTCACCTCTATGATTTGGGAGAGGATTGTTACGAATATTGTGTGTAGTCTCCTTTGCCTGTATGACTTTAGTGTCAATTAATGTCTGGATCTTGTCCTTCAGAGTGCGACATTCATCAATGGTATGACCCTTCATGCCTGAGTGATAGGCACATATCTTGTTTGGGTTAATCCACTGAGAAGAGTTTTGCATAGCAACAGTGGGAGTAGGAGTACCATAACCGGCAACCTTCAGTCTTTCGTAGAGTTGGTCTATCGATTCAGCAATTGGAGTGTATTGTCTAGGTGGTTTGCGATTGAAATTTGGCTTTGGTTTTTGATAATTTTGGCGGGCTGGTGGTGGTGAGTGGTAATATATGGGTTGGGTGTTATAAGTGTGGTAGGTGGCAGCAAGTTAGTATCTGGGGGGGTGAAGGCTGGAATGTGGGTGGAGGTGTTTGGTATGTGCGAGGAGACTTCGGACCTTGGGCTACCATTACTACACCCACTTTTTTATTCTTAGAGATACCTCCCGACTGCAAAGCTTTATTTTTGGCCTACAGTGCTTCGAAACTCGTCACCATTCCGCTTTTGATCCTTTCTTCTATTCTCTCTCCCAGTTTGATGATGTTAGAGAACTTATGGTTTTCAATAATCAACAACCTTTTATAGTATTGCGGGTCTTAAGCTCTGACGAAGAACTTATTCATCTATTTTTCTTCAAGTGTCGGTCTTACCTTCGCAGCTTCAGACCTCCATCGAGTAGCATATCCACGGAAGGTTTCTGTTGGTTTCTACTTGAGATTTTGAATGTATAAAACGTTGGTGCATTTTTTGTGTTGAACCTGAATCGATCCATGAAATCTGACGTCATGCTCACCCAATTAATCTACTTCTTTGGGTTCTGACTGATGTACCAAGACAAAGAATCTCTAGTGAGGCTCCTCATGAACAACTTCATACAAATTCGGTCATCTTTTCCAACTCCTACCAACTTGTCACAGTATGTTCTTAGATGCACTTTCGGATCACCAGTTCCATCAAATATTTCGAACTTGGGAGTTTTGTAACCCTCTGGTAGTTCTACATCTGGTTGAATGCACAAGTCCTCATAATTCAAACCCTCAATGCCCTTTCCACCTTCGACACTCTAAACTCTACAGTGAGCTTCTTTAGTTCTTCTGCCCTATTCTTGATAAGTAGGTCCTTCTCGGTGGAATCTGGTATATACAGGGTTTGTTGTGGGGTGTGGGGTAAAGTTTCCACATATATGGGATTGCTTTGGTGGACTCTGGGAATCTGGGCGTAATGGTGGTCATTGGTTGAGTTTTGTGGATCAGGAGTAGGTTGTGGTGCATTCTGAGGAGTGTGGTATATAGTTGTTTGTGGGTATTGAGTTGGATGGTGATGGTGTTGCTGAGGAGTAGGTACCGGTGGAGGGTTTTGGTTTTGAGGAGGTGTGGCGTATTGATGTAGTGCAGGAGGATTTGGTGGTGTGTTTTGATTCTGTGTGTTTTGGGAAGGCATCGGGTTTTAGGCGTTTGTGTTTTGCTAGTTGGTATCGGGGACATTTAGGGTGAGGGAAAGGTTTGCCAAGTTTCGAACCTGCTCAAGTTCTCCTTGTAACTCCAGTATTTTTTGTTTCAGGCGTAGGACCAATTCATTCTGTGCTGGAGTACTCCGACCATCTGAAGTCTCAACGTTTTCTACATTGTCCATTCTAATACCACTTAAATCGTCCATCTTTCATTTCCCTTTGCTTCTGCTTTTAGGATCACTTGGTGGAGAAGGAGGTGGAGGACCTCTAGATCTAGTGTGATATGCGCATGATGCCAGTATGCACGAACCAACCTTGGGGAATGGGAATAATCAAAAGAAAAAATAAAAGGTAACCAAGTCAGTAAGGATACTGAAAGAATGCTTGCAATATTGAACATGCTATGCAAAATAAATTCACATCCTAATTTGGAGGAACTCATTATGCCTGAGGTAGGCCTAAACGACACATAGACTTGGAGAAAATTGATGTCAATAATTGCGCCATTTCATTAATGTGGAAATAAATCAAATCCTTACTATAACGACAATAATGAGAAAGTTACTAGTGGCATTTGCCTTATTACAATCTAAATCTAAACTAAACTAGAAAGCAGTAAAACATTCCCCTTGTCATGACCCTAAATCCAGGCTCGGTCGTGATGGCGCCTCTCGTGAAGACAAGGCCAGCTGACACTTCCCATTTCCAATTATTAACAGGTAAACCATAAGAAATAAATCTAAAGCATGATAAGATAATCCAAAGTTAACAGATAATAGCATAATTTACAGAATGCAACCCAACACAGCCCGATACCGGGGTGTCACTAGTCATGAGCATCTAAACAATCCAGAATACTCCAAATCAAACTACAGAGTTTAATACAGAAACTAAGAACATGAAGAAATAAGATAGGGAAGAGCTCCGAGCTGCGAACGCCGACAGCTACCTAGAGACTCCTCGGATCCGCCTGAGCTGGAGATAATCAGCACTCGGGAGCGAGACCAGATACACCTGAATTTGTACACAGGGTGTAGGGAGTAAAGTGAGTACTCCAACTCAGTGAGTAATAATCATAAATAAAGACTGAAAGTAGGAAATCACGTAAGGCACAAGACATGCTATAATGAAGCAGTAAAACCATTTAAAACAGTAAACCAGTGAAAGATAGGTAAAACTCCTTTAACTCAAATTTAACTTCATGAAAAGCCTTTTTCAACAATTAAGCAGGTAATTGACAGGCAATTAAGAAAAGATACACACATAAAGGTTCGCCCCTCGGGCACAGTATCAACAAATTCTCCCCTCGGGCAACATCTCAGAACAATACCAGCCCCTCGGGCTCAATCTCACATCACAATGGGTACCCGCGCTCACTGGAGATGTGCAGACTCCTGGAGGGGCCCCTTACGGCCCAAGCCCAATATCAAGCCATCTCGTGGCATCATCACTAGGCTCTCTGCCTCATATTAATCAAGCCACCTCGTGGTATACATATCTCAGGCCCTCGGCCTCATAATCATAATCAGTGTATCACCATTGCAGCGTGCAGCCCAACCCAAAAGTATCCTCACAGCACAGGCTCTCGACCTTACTCAGTCAAAATCACATAAGCCATTCGGGCAATAGTAAAAACATGATGCTTAGCCCAAAATATTATTTGCAATATCATTTGATATATTAAAACCGAGTAAACATGGCTGAGTTATGAAATCGGTGAAATATAGCATGACTGAGTTCAAGTATAATGTCAAAACAGTGAGGAAATATAAATAAAAATTCCCGAAGGGTTCAAATAGTTGGCACGAGGCCCAAATATGGCATTCAGCCCAAAGCATGATGATAACAATTAGTTTCCAATCAAATACGCAGTAAAATAGTTATTCGGGACGGACTGAGTCACAATCCCCAATAGTGCACGACCCCACGCTCGTCATCTAGCGTGTGCATCACATCAATATAGCACAACGATACGCAATTCGGGGTTTCAAACCCTAAGAACATCATTTACAATCATTACTCACCTCAAGCCGGACAAATCTCTAGCTCGAGATGCCTTTGCCCCTCGAATCGGCCTCCACTCGCGTCGAATCTATCCAAAATCAGAATCACGGCATCAAAATATGCTAAGGAAACGAAGCCCAAGCGAAAATAATCAATATACGACACAAATCCTAAAATTACCAAAACCCGACCCCCGGACCCACGTCTCGGAATTCGATAATTTTTACATCAATAGATTCCTTATCTCCCCATGAGTTCATACATATCAAAAGTTCTGAAATCCGACCTCAAATGGTCCTTCAAATCCTCAATCAAAGGTCTAAGTTTCCAAGCCCTAGTTCTTTAATTTTTGGCTTAATTTCCACGATTATTTAGGTGGAATTCACATTAGAATCGAGTTTAAAGTCCAAGAATCTTAAATACAAGTGAATCCCTCTTCAATCCTCTTCAAAAGCTCCAAAAACGACTAACAATGGAAGAAATAAACCCAAACTATCGCGGACAAGACGAGTATTTAAACATTCTGCCCAGGCCTAAATTCCTTCTTTGCGAACGCAGTCAACGCCTTGCATTCACGAAGCACAAAATGACATTGACCGAAAATCCTCTTACGTGAACGCGACATGACCATCGCGAATGCGATGGTTCCTCATACTTACTCTTCGTGAATGCACTCCCTATCTCGTGAACGCGATGAACAACTCGACCTTAAACCCAGCTGACCAATTTCCTCTACGCGAACGTGCTCCCCTTCTCACAAACGCGATGCATAAACATCCAGCCCTTCGCGAACGCGGAGCCTTCCTCGTGAACACGAAGGCTAAAATCATCTGCCTTCTCAACTAACCCTTCACGAATGCGAGGACCTACTCGCGAACGCGAAGGTCAAATTCTCTGCAACACTTCAGCAGCTTTTCTGCAATTCCAAACAACATGAAATGGCCCGATTGACTACCCGAGGCCCCCGAGACCTCAACTAAACATGCCAATATATCCCATAACCTCATTCAAACTTGTTCCAACCTTCGGAATGCTCAAAACAACATCGAAACACCAAATGCGCATCGGATTCAAGCCTAAGAATTCCAAAATATTCTAAATTATGCTTTTGATCAAAAACCCAACCAAACCACGTCCGAATAACCTGAAATTTTGCACACACATCCCAAATGACACAACAAAACTACTGCAACTCTTGAAATTCTATTCCAACTCGTATATCAAAATCTTGCCTACCAACCAGAAATCGCTGAAATCTCAACTTCACCAATTCAAGCCTAAATCTACTTCGAACCTCCAAAACTCATTCCGATCATGCTCCAAAGTCCCAAATCACCTCTTGGAGCTAACCGAACCATCAGAACTCATATCCGAGCCCTCAAACACATAAGTAAACATCCAGTTGACATTTCCAACTTAAGCTTCCTCAAAAGAGACTAAGTGTCTCAAACCTTACCAAAATCATTTCGGATTCGATCCGACCAACCTGATACCACATAACATGGATAAACAAAGCATAAAGAAGCAAAAATGGGAGAAACGAGGCGGTAACTCATGAGACAACTGGTCGGGTCGTCACATTCTCCCCAACTTCAACAAACGTTCATCCTCGAACGAGTCAAGAAACATACCTGAAGCCTCAAACAAATGAGGGTATCTGCTCCGCATCTCTCGCTCGGTCTCCTAGGAAGCCTCCTCCACAGGCCGACCTCTCCACTGCACTTTCACTGAAGCTATATCCTTTGACCTCAACTTTCGAACCTGACACTCTAAAATAGCTACTGGATCCACATCATAAGTCAAATCACCGTCCAACTGAACCAAGCTAAAATCTAAAACATGAGACGGATCCCAAATATACTTCCGGAGCATAGAAACATGAAATACTGGAAGCACACTCGACAAGCTGGGTGGCAAAGCAAGCTCATAAGCCACCTCCCCAATCCTTCAAAGCACCTTAAAAGGTCCAATGAACCGAGGACTCAATTTGCCTTTCTTCCCAAATCTCATAACACCCTTCATGGGCGAAACCTTCAACAGAACCTTCTCGCCAACCATGTAGGACACATCTCGAACCTTCCTATCAGCATAACTCTTTTTCCTCGACTGCACTGTACGAAGCCTCTCCTTAATCACCTTCACCTTTTCTAAAGCATCCTGCACTAAGTCTGTCCCCAGTAGCCTAGCCTCACCTGGCTCAAACCAACCAACTGGAGATTTACACCGTCTCCCATACAAAGCCTCATATGGAGCCATCTGAACTCGACTGGTAGTTGTTGTTATAAGCAAACTCTGCAAGCGGTAGAAAATGATCCCATGACCCTCCGAAATCAATAACACAAGCACGCAACATGTCCTCCAATATCTGAATAGTGCGCTCGGACTGCCCGTCCGTCTGAGGGCGAAAAGTTGTGCTCAACTCAAGTTGAGTACCCAGCTTTTGCTACACAGACCTCAAAAACTATGAAGTAAACTGAGTGCCCCTATCTGAAATGATGGAAACTGGGACACCATGCAAACGAACAATCTCCCAGATATAGATCTCTACCAGCCGCTCTAAAGAATAGGTAGTACACACAGGAATGAAGTGCGTGGACTTGGTCATCCGATCCACAATCATCCAAATAGCATCGAACTTCTTCAAAGTTCGTGGAAGTCCAACTCCAAAGTCTATAGTGATCCTCTCCCACTTCCACTCTAGAATATCCATTCGCTAAAGCAAGCCACCCGGTCTCTGATGCTCATATTTGACTCCATCGATCAGATTCCCCAAGTTGCGTATATCCAATAGTAGGTAAGTCTTTGCTAGATTCCCTCCTTAATTGTCATCCGTGTTTTGACGGTTTGAAACCCTCTTTCTCATTTTTCCTTCAAGTTCCATTAACCCTTACTCTAGATATTCCAATCTCTCTATTGATTTAGTAGTGATTTCCCTCCATTCGTTGATTGCTTCCGTATCCACTTTGTGTTGTTTCAGATGCCTAGATTTAGACTCAAAGACCCTCTTGCATAACCTTATGTACCTGACTTGTGCTTCAACAACGTCATCTATGATCCTGTTTTTTAGATTAATTCCCGGCTTGATGTCTCCTGCTATATCGTCCACCAACCATGATGGGTAGAAGTACACATATCTGGCATGATACCTATTTGGCTCAATAGTATCCTTTCCACAATGACCTTCTGATTCCACATATGTTGCGCCTCAAACTTGAACAGAATAATGTCCTTTTTAAAATCTATTTTGTACTGGATCATGTTGGAACCCGAGGTATAACCTATTTTCTTCCCTCTTGTCTCATTACCCTTATAGGAGCATAAGGATAGTTTCCCCTTAACCCGATCAATACTATATGAGTAGTCTCTCTTGACTTGATAATGAACTTACTGCTAGGAAACCATTCGAACATCCAATGTAGCTGCTCGTCTCTCAGATTGCTGAATAAACGTACCCAACTCACAGTATTTCCAGGTTGCGCAAACCTATGTGGGATGAATGTCATTTTCTTGGGATGGTGGTAAGCTATGTAGTCGTTCAACGGTCGATGTAGAAGCTCTTAGCATTATTATCCCCTCTAAAAATGCTCTAACAACCAAACTTGTAGTAATAGATTACAACCCTCGAAGTGCTCGAATCCCTGTTTGCACTGATCTAGAGCGCGGTACATTTCAGCTAAGATCATGGGATAATAGTATAGTTTTGTCCCTTGGTTCCTTCTATCAGAGTCCTGGCGACCATGGCTAGGCGAGTATGGATCCTTTCCCCTTTCATTGAAAATATCAATAACCCCAAGAAGAAGACGATGAACACATAAACCCGATGGTACGTCCAACCCAAAGAAGTAATGGTTAGTTCCTCATGATGGAGACGATATGACTTACTGTGCCCGTAATGCTCATAAAGGAATTCAAATGGGATGTAAGACTTCTTCAAACAAAGCAATTCATCATTTTTCTTGAAACCTAGCATTTTCAGAAAGCCGCGAGGGGTGCAATTCTCTGGTACCAATAATACTAGACTATCCCATGGCAGCTTAGCAAAACCTCTTATTTCCCCTAAGAGAGGGGCCATTTCTATGTCACCGAAGCGAAAGACAACACTTTTTTCATCCCAAAACATAGTAATGGCCTCAATCAATGATCTATTAGGTCAAATGTTAACAAAGACAAAAAATTACTAAGGACCCTCCTCACATGGTTCTTGTCGCTAGGCGTAAGATTTTTCCACCAATCCAACAGTAGAGGTGGGATGTTTTGGACCATACCGAACCTGGGGACTTCGTGCTTCATTTTCTGCGAACAAATAGAGTTAGCCCTCTCCCCCTCCAGATTCAACTATTTACACACTAATGATCAACATATTGGCATATTTTCTCCAAGTAATGCACATAATATGACGGTCTCCATTGGGATTGTAAAAATCTCGTCGGACTTTGGACAAGGCTTATCTTAGCGAGATATCACGTTGACAACGTTCTAACCCGTACTAGGTTTAACATGATACATGTATATTTGATATTAGAGTAAGGTTTCTAGAATGTCCTAGACTAGTACTCTTAGGTGTACAAGTTGAGAGGGAAAGGCACGGGACCGTCGACTGCACCGCTGATCGACTAGTCTACCGCAAATAAGCCTTTCCAATTTTAAAAGAGCCCGGACACTCTTCAAACGCTGCCATGTTGATAATTGGAACGAGTGGAGTATGATGTGGAGCATGCTTTATGCAGAGATAATAGCACATTGCCAAGTATTTGCACGATAAATATGTAGAAGGCGGTAAATATAGTATTGAGGTAAAACATGAAAAACACAAAAGAAAGACAAACGAAAAAGTTAGTTCGTGGAGTAGTTGCGAAAATGTGATAAATAACAAGGGAGTAGGGAAGGGAACGGCATGATATAGAAGTCTTTAAACAAATGAAAAACAGTTATAGCAAATAAAGGGATGTGCATGTTATATCAAATAAAAATGGAGAAGGGAAGGGATGTGCATGTTATAGCAAACTTAACAAATAAACAAAGAAAATAATCCAGAAAAGCCAAGTTCATTATGGTAAGAGCCTAAAAATAATTTCCCTAGTAGAGTAGTCATGCTGTTGCACCCCTTTTTTCTCACGAAAGTGGACTTCGACGTGTGACAACTCTTTTAAATGAGGTATTAAAAGAGAAGAGTCTCCACCGAACGATTTTAAGGTGTGTTAGGGCACCTATTTGCAAATAACTCTGTTTAACTAGTCAACGCCATAAAAGATCGGGTAAGGGCTCAAATTACCTCAAAGAGAAGGTGTTAGGCACTCTTTGAGGTCCACAACTGTGGGTCCCGACCGAACTTATAAACTAGGTGATCAAATAAATAAAGGGAATTCAGAAGTCAAAGAATTTTATTACAACATGATTAGTACAAATCTTAGTACGAATATAGGGATACAATTATTTAGATCTAATAACCACACATAAAGAGAAAATGGGGGGGAGGGTTCCTAAGTTTTTTAGCCTAAAGGATTATCTCGTGCAACATAAATAATACTTTGTAACTCCCTTAGAATAGGGAGTTACTCATATTATTCAGCGGGCATAGATTATCATCTCTTGCTACCCGATTACTATGTTAAAGTTGTTACCTAAAAATGTTCTAATTTAATTCTAAGTCGTACCCTATGCGTGCACTACCCGTCTCATGCCTATGGTACATGAGGTATTGGACCTCTATTTGGATGGTTCTAGACCTCACTTAGGCTGCTCAGAAATGTCAAAACTAGACGACATATAAAAACGCATTGGACTTCACATATAGGTAGTTAAGTCTCAAGTTTGCCTCCACACTATGTGACAAGGCATTAAGGCATACAAGCATCTTCAGAGGCCAAACGTAGCTCATAGACAGGATTATACGATTTGCATGTTGATTAATGAAATTGCAGATTTACGGTCATTAAGCATGTTGTGTCTAGGTGACTCATGCAGCAAGGAGTAATCAAAAACCATTCGGGAGGAGCTCAGAATTACTTATGCTTACTGACAGTGGCATGAACAAGTACTAAGCGGCATTTTAAAGGTCCATTAGAACGAGCAATTATACCCTATAAGCAGGATCTCTAACAGTTGATGCTTGGCATTTATTTTTTTATTGTAATACTTAATCCTATAGACATATTTTCTAAGTTGATAGAATGATAACAAACGAAACGATTAAAATCATATAAGCATGACTTCAAGTGAACAGTGTGTGACAGTAGCAAACGAAGTGATCAAAATTCTATAGGCATGATTTCTAGTGATCATTATGATACAGTAGCAAATGAAGTGATCAGAATCCTATAGACCTGATTTCTAATGAACATGCTGAAGCAGATTAAAGGAAAGTTCAGTGACATTTGTTCCTATAAGCAGATTTTCTAGTAACATGTAGCAGCAAGAATAATTACAGCATTTGGATTCATATTTGTGAGCAAACACTGTGCGTGTGCACATACCTTAATGACAGGATTTCTATAGTGCGCATAGTGATTGAACAACACATACAGCAAGTAAATCACTGAGTCCTATAGGCATGTTGTTTATCCTTTTGCATGCAAACATTAAGTATCTACCCATTACCCTTTTACTAATACCCCAATTGTTTATTACAGGCCCAATAATAAATGTAATAACAAACGTAGTACAAATAATGGTAGTAGGCCCACAACATGCCCAAAAGAAATACCCTGCACTATCTGGGCCTTCAGCACTTCTCATGCAGCATAGCCAGACTCTCAAGAAAGAGCCATATTCATCAACAGATACCAGAATCCATAGAAGAGCTCAAAATCCAAATCATACAACCACATTGCATTACTTAAACCAAACAACTTACAAGTTCATTGGACAATAGGGAGAAGGAACTGGAACAATTCAGGTTTCAGCATCAGGGGAAGTGATTAAGAACCCAAATCCTAGTGTGTCAGAGTTCACAAGGGCCTTAAATAGACTCTAAGTAGTGCTCACACTAGGGAGGTCAGTAGTAAGAGCCTTGGTAGCATTGGCTTTCAGCTGGCTAAGAATAAAAAGTTCAGAATATCATAAGTAGCATATGAGGGAGAATGGACAATGGTTTAGGGACAGAACTGGGATTACACTTGTAACCTAAAGTAGACATAGCTAAGTTGAACATACAGAGCAACTAATCAAACAGGCGAGCAGGTTCAGCAGTATTTCAACACATAGTAAAGTACCACATAGACAACCACATATTAAAAGAGTTGGGGGAAGAAATAGGTTTGCATGGTATACATAGATTATCATGTACAGATGCATGATAATAAAGCAGTTGAAACCTAAAAGGTCCAAATTAAGCTAAATAATACATCCTAGTGTCATAAAATAGACATGTTAACTCTTATCATGAAGCAAGACTGTATTGAGACATGATAAGGAGCACAAGCCACATATGGGGAAGGTCAAGGGAGAAACAAATTTACAGGCCAAGGTTGTCATGCACAGATACGAAACAAGTTGAAACCTAAGAAATTCAAATTATGCTAAGCATACATCCCAGTGGCATGTTAATCGATATTTAGACATGATGGGGGACACACATTTTGATAATCACTGAATGAAATGATGATCACTGAATGACCAGGGTATCAAATGAACCAAAGGCATACTGGGAAAACATATTAGCATAAAAGCAAGATCATAGTCGATAGAAAAATGGTCTTAATACAAATTGAAACATGTTGTGCATGCAAGACAAATACTGCAGAGATTCAGAGCAGTGTGAGATAGCAAGCTCATACCAAATAGCACATGTAGATATTTTGGGATTGACATAATAGACTAATTAACTAAAAAAGGTTTAAGTTATGCCATAAAACAAAATGGTTCAAATAGGGCAAGGAAAACAAGTTGAGGTAACAGTTAAGATCTCAGTCAATCACTAATGGGGTACAGAGATCATGTTGAGTGACACAATAGCAGGGGAACATGT
This sequence comes from Nicotiana sylvestris, assembly GCF_000393655.2. Taxonomy (NCBI): domain Eukaryota; kingdom Viridiplantae; phylum Streptophyta; class Magnoliopsida; order Solanales; family Solanaceae; genus Nicotiana; species Nicotiana sylvestris. The sequence continues at coordinate 69,492,306 of NC_091058.1, forward strand.
CATAATTAATACAGGAAGTTCTAGCACAACTGTGAAGCAAGTGGCTAAAGAGGCCACTTGCTAAAGAGAAGTTAAATGCTAAAGAGGCTTAGAATAAAGTAGAATTAACAAAATCGTGCACAAAAGTAATCCAGAAAATTTATTAAGACATTGATTTTAGAGGTGAGAACACATGTATATCAAAGACACGGGGATGAAATTGCAAAAGTCAAGTGGAATACTAGTTAAACACACAACAATAAAGAACAAAAGATTCACAAGAACCCAAAAACCTCGATGCGTCAAAGTTCCCAAGAGCTTCAAAAGAATCTCGGAAAATGCTCGCACCAAGAGAAAGTTCAAACAGTAGACTCTTAGTGGCCTTGGCTTTCAGCCGGCCACCATAAAACACAAAACAAGATAGTGAAGGAACTAACAGAGCAAAGCCTCAAATTTAGTGAGATTATATCGATTAAAGTCCCTTCTCAAAGGGAATGGGGAGGGGTTTATGTAGTGACAGAAATCGAACAAGTAAACAAGGAAAACTGTAAAATCAAACATAAATAAGAAAGTATTAACATGCAGAATCAAATAAAGATCAGATTAGCAAAAAAAGGTAAACCCTAGTTGACAGAAATCAAAGATTGGCTGAAATCTTGGCTAATCGGACCCATATAGCCATGGTCATGATGTAAATGGACTAAATATTGTCCAAATTCAAGCGATTGAAGTGAACGGGCAGAATCAGAGAGATAGTACTTGCCAAGTTTAGGCAAGTACTAAGTAATACCATGGAGAAACACCCAGTAACCGAGAAACACTAGTATGGTAAAAAATTATGAGAGAATTCCATTAGTGACGGGATTAGGGGAAGATTTGGAGAAGGCAGCGATTAGGGTTTTTGGTAAGGATGAGCATTTGAGGGTGGCGTTTTAGTGGGAATGGGATTAGGGTTAGGGGATGGGGTAATTTAGAAGGGGTTGGTTTATTAGGGGTAGTTGATCGTTTGAGATCAACGGCCAAGATGAAAGAATGGGGTTGGCCGGGTCATTTAAACGGGTTACTGGCTGGGTTATTTTAAAAGGGTGGTTTGGTTTTTGGCTTGGGGTAATTGGGGTAATTCTGGTCCGAAAATTTGTTAAAATTGGGCTATTATTTAAATACCCAAAATTTATTAAAATGCTTAATAAATAAATAAAAATATTATTTATACACTGAAATGCTTAAAATAATAACTTTGTATTATAAAAATATAAAAAATGCTATTTTACACAAATAATATAAATAAAGAGCATTTATGTATAAATATAGGCTATTATTGCAAAGTTAGATAAATAGCTTAAAAATGCTAATATAATTATATGAAATGAAGTAACAAAATATTTGAAACATATATTATCGGAGCAAAATAATATTTTTAGGTAACTAAGTCGTCACAAAATAATTTAAAGGGATTATTACTAAATATTTATATAATTTAAATGCAAGAAAACTAATTTAAAAGCTCTAAAAATTATGGAAAATTATAGAAAATGCTTTTATAGATATGTAAACTAAATAATGATGTAAAAATGCTATTTTGAAAGTATATATATATATTTATTTTTTTTTAAATATGAGGGCAAAATTGGGTATCAACTCTTACCCTCTCACCTTCACGAATTCACTTATCGTCTGTTATAAATAGCATAAATGCTTATAATCTCAAAATAATTTCATTCCCGAGCTTACGTCGATTAACTTACAACGAAACTTCAACATACGAAAATGCGGGGTGTAACATCTCATTTCCGAGCTTATATCAATTTACTTATGGCGTACTTTCATGTACAAAAATATGGGGTATAACACCAACATCTAAACACGTAACAAATAAACAAACCAATCTTATTCCCTAAAGTCAAAGTTAACAACGACACTTACCTCGCTCCAAAGACCAAACTCAAAGCTCAACCACAACTTTGCCTTTCAAACAATCCTCTGAACCAATAGAATCTAGCAAATTACCAATCAAACGATTCAAATTAAGCCTTAGGAACTACCTACGATTGTAAAACTCAATTTAGGTCATTATTGAGAAAGTCAACAAAAGTCAACACCCGAGCCCGCTTGGTCCAAACCCGAAATTCGGACCAAAAACTGATTATCCATTAACCCCCGAACGTGCTCAAGCGATCAAATCGCCAAATTAACACCCAGAACTATGAATTGAACACCAAATCAAATGAAATTTTCAAGAAAACTTTGTAACTTCTATTTTCAAAATCAGGCATCTGAATCACGTCAAACCAACTCCACTTCTCACCAAATTTCACAAACAAGTCATAAATATGGTATTGACCCTATACCGGATTTCGGAACCAAAATACGGACCCGATATCCAAAAAGTCAACCATTGGTCAAATATATCAAATTCATTAAGCCTTTAACTTTCAAATTTCAACAAAGTCCGATACCTAGGGCTAGAGACTTTTGAATTTGATTTCTGGCATACACCCAAGTCCCAAATCGCGATACGAACCCACCGGACCGTCGAAACACGAATCCGAGTCTGTTTGCTCAAACATTGACCGAAGTCAACTCAAATGAATTTCAAAGCTAAAATTTCATATTTTTATCAGTTTTTAACATAAAAGCTTTCCAAAAACACACCCGGACTGTGCACGCAAATCGAGGAGAGATAAAATAAGGTATTTAAAGCTTCGAAGTGCAGCATTAGGTTAAAAAACATAAGATGACCTATCGGGTCATTATATTCTCCACCTCTATAACAATTGTTCGTCTTTGAACAGACATAAAAAAGTACCTAGACTGGTGAGCCTCTCCTAGCTCGAACCATCTAATTAGCGACCGACACCACCTATCGTATAATGCCTCATAGAGAGCCATTTGAATGTTCGACTAGTAGCTGTTGTTGTAGGAAAACTACGCAAGTAGCAAGAAGTGATCGCAAGAGCCTCCGAAGTCTATAACACAAGCGTGAAGCATATCCTCCAATATCTGAACAGTGCACTCGGACTGTCCGTCTGTCAGAGGACGAAATGCTATGCTTAACTCAACCTGCGGGCCCAACTCACGTTGTACTGCCCTCCATAAATGCAAGGTGAACTGCGTACCTCGATCAGAAATGATAGACACGGGCATGCTATGAAGACGGACGATCTAGCGAATATAAATCTCTGTCAACCACTATGAAGAATAAGTAACTGCCATATGAATAAAATGCGCTGACTTAGTCAGCCTGTCCACAATGACCCTAACTACATCGAACTTCTTATAGGTCTGTGGGAGTCCAACAACGAAATCCATAGTGATACGCTCCCACTTCCACTCAGGAATTTCTAACTTCTGAAGCAAGCCACCAGGTATCTAATGCTCATACTTTACATGCTGACAAATTTAGACACCAAGCTACATATGCAACTATATACTTCTTTATCCTCCTCCACTAATAATGGCATTGTAAGTCCTGATACATCTTGGTAGCGCCCGGATGAATAGAATATCGGGAACTGTGGGCCTCCTCTAAAATCAATTCACGAAGTCTATCCACCTTTGGCACACAAACATGACCGTGCATTCTCAAAACTCCATCATCTCCATCATTAACTTGCTTGGCATCACAGTGCCACACCGTGTCCTTAAGGACGAGCAAGTGAGGGTTATCATACTGTCACTCCCTGATGCGCTTAAACAATGAAGACCGAGTGATTGTACAAGCTAGAACATGACTGGGCTCAGAAACATCCAACCTCACGAACTGATTGGTCAAGGCCTGAACATCTAATGCAAGCGATCTCTCACCGATTGGAATGAATGCAAGGCTGCCCATACTCACTGACTTTCTACTTAAAGCATCGGCCACCACATTAGCCTTCTCGAGATGATACAACTTGGTGATATCATAGTCTTTCAATAGCTCTAACCACCTTCTCCGCCTAAAATTGAGCTCCTTTTGTTTGAACAAATACTACAAGCTTCGATGATCTGTGAATACCTCTCATAACACGACATAAAGATAATGCCTCCAAATTTTTAGCGCATGAATAACGGCTGCCAACTCTAAGTCATGAACAGGGTAATTCCTTTCATGAACCTTTAGCTTCCACGATGCATATTCAATAACTCTGTCATCCTGCATCAATACCGCACCAAGTCCAATATGAGATGCATCACAATATACCGTATAACATCCTGAACCTGTAGGCAACACCAATACTAGCATCATAGTCAAAGCAGTCTTGAGCATCTGAAAGCTTGCCTCACACTCGTCCGACCATCTAAATGGGGAATCCTTCTGGGTCAACCTAGTCAATGGGGCTGCTATAGATGAGAACACCTCCACAAAATGACGGTAATAACCCCCCAAACCCAAGAAACTCCGGATCTCTGTAGCTAAAGTGGGTCTAGACTAGTTTTGAACTGCCTCAATCTTCTTAGGGTCTACTTGAATACCTTCTGCCGACACAACGTGCCCCAAGAAAGCGACTGAGCTCAACCAAAACTCGCATTTTGAAAACTTAGCATATAACTGGTTGTCTCTCAAAGTCTGAAGAACGATCCAAAGATGTTGCTCATGCTCCTCTTGACTGCGGGAGTAGATTAAGATATTATCAATAAACACAATCACAAAGGAATCCAGATAGGGCTTGAACACCTGGTTCATCAGATCTATAAATGCTGCTGGGGCATTTGTCAGCCCAAATGACATCACTAGAAACTCATAATGCCCATATCGAGTCCGAAAAGCTATCTTAGGGACATTATATGCCCTACTCCTCAACTGATGGTAGCTAGACCTCAAATCGATCTTTGAAAACACCTTGGCACCCTGAAGCTTATCAAATAAGTCATCAATCCTTGGCAATGGATACTTGTTATTGATGGTGACTTTGTTTATCTGCCGATAATTTATGCACATCCTCATCGATCCATCCTTCTTATTCACAAACAACACGGGTGCACCCCAGGGCGAGACACTAGGTCTAATAAAGCCCTTATCAAGCAAATCTTGTAACTGCTCCTTCAATACTTTCAACTCTAGCGGGGCCATATGGTATGGCGGAATAGAAATGGGATGAGTGCCTGGAGCCAAATCCATATAGAAGTCGATATCTCTGTCGGGTGGCATCCCTGGCAGGTCTACAGAAAACACCTTTGGAAACTCACGAACAACCGGTACTGAATCCATCGAAGGAACCTCCACACTATAATCACGAACATAAGCCAAATAAGCTATACACCCCTTCTCAATAATATGCCGAGCCTTCACATAAAAGATAACCCTGCTGGTAGAATGTCTAGGAGTCCCTCTTTACTCTAATCGAGGCAACCCCGGCAAGACTAAGGTCAACATTTTGGCGTGATAATCCAATATAGCATGATAAGGTGACAGCTAATCCATACCCAAAATGACATCAAAATCAACTATATCTAGAAGTAGGATATTTACACGAGTCTCAAGACTCCCAATGGTAACCACAAATGAACGATAAACATGATCTTCAATGATATCATCTTCCACAGGTGTGGACACATATATAAGAGCACTCAAAGAATCACGAGGTACAACCAAATATGAAGCAAAATAGGATGACACGTAGTAATATGTGGAACCTGGATCAAATAAAACTGAAGCATCTCTACTGCAAACTGAAACTGCACCTATGATGATGACGTTACATGACCCAGCCTCAGGCCTAGCTAGAAAGCATAGCATCAGGGATGGGCCCCACCACCCTGAACTACATCTCGAGGACGGGCCCGAGTTGGCTGGCCTCCACCTCTAGCAGCTTGACCTCTACCTCTAATGGCCTGACCTCCACCTATAGTTATCTGACCCCTACCTCTAGTTGGCTGAGTGGGCGGTGAAGCACCCGGTGCCAGGACCATGGCATGAGAACCTTGATGTGCCTCGGATCACCACAAGTATTATAGGACCTCGGCTGTTGTGACTTCTGACCCTAAAACTGACCCTGTTGGCCTGAGTAACCACCCTAAAAACTCTGGAGCAGAGGTGCACTAATAGGAGCTGGTGGTGCACTATAGGCTAGCTGGTCAGAATAATGCATATGAGGGCCACGACCACCTGAAGCACCATGGGATGCCTAGAGTGCTGAATGAAACGGCCTGGGAGGATGGCCTCTACCAAAATTACCCCTACCTCCAGATGAGGCACCACTGAATCCACCAGAATGATGAGGCCTCTTTTCAGACCCCTGACCTTCCCCATATGCTAGAACCATCTCGACTTCTCTGGAGACACTGGCAGCCATGTGAAAAGAATTCTCACTCCTAGTCTCCTTGGCCATCTACAACTTGATAGGTTGAGAAAGTCCCTCAATAAACCTCCTCACTCTCTCTCTCGATAGGAAGCAAAAGAATAGCATGACGGTCCAGATCCACAAAGCGGGTCTCGTACTGAGTAATAGACATAGTGTCTTGCGAAAGACGCTTGAACTGCCTATGATAGTCCTCTCTCAATGTGACAGGAAGGAACTTCTCAAGAAATATTTGAGAGAACTGGTCCCAAGTAAGAGCAGGTGACCCAGCTGGTCTGGTAGATATATAATCCTTCCACCATCTCCGAACCCATCATCTAAAATACAGCAAAATCGACCTTGTTGGTCTCAACTATACCCATGTTCCGCAATACCTCATCGCAGCGGTCAAGATAATCATGTGGGTCCTTAGAAGGTGCTCCACTGAAGTGAACTGGGAAGAGCTTAGTAAACGTGTCCAATCTCAATAAGCCCTCATAAAACATAGTTGGTCCATCACCGGTCTGTGCTGCAACAACCGGCTGAAATACCCCAACTAGTTGGGTTGCTGGAGTCTGAAACTAGAGTGATATCTGCTTTGGAGTGTAAGTGGAGGGAGTCTATGCTCCTCTCCCAACCTGGGAGACGGTCGGTGCCATAGATAATGTGTCAGCTTGTGCCACACGCTCCGTAAGGCCCATTAAACGGACCATGGCATCTTGAAGCACTAGGATGGCGATGAACCCCTCCGGGACCTAAGCTAGTCCAACTGGCACAGTCTGGGCTGGAACCTCCTTGTCATACTCCACCTGAGGCTCTACTACTGGTGTTGCTACTCGGCCTATAGGCTGAGCTCTACCCCTGCCTCAGCCTCTGGCACGACCTTGACCTCGACCTTTGCCCCTCGTAGCAGCTGCCACTGGGGGCTTTGGCTGCTACTCAACTGAAGATGCGGTACGTGTTCTCGCCATCTACGAGAGAACAAGGGTAGAAGAGTTCAATTAGAAATAAGAGAACAAAATCGCACGACAGAGAAGAATATAAGTGAAATTTGTTCCTAAACTTCATAGCCTCTGGAAGATAAGTACAGACATCCTCGTACCGATCCTCCAAACTCTATTAAGCCTGCTCGTAAATTATGAGACCTAGGCAACCTAGTGCTCTGATTCCAACTTGTCGACCCAAAATTCCCACCTTCCGGACTGTGATGGTGCCTAACATTTTACTTGGTAGGCAAGCTAATGTTAGAGGATTCTTAAGTCAACTTTAACAACAGAAACAATTAAGCTAAATAGAAGCTAAAATTGAGTTTGCGATTTACGGAATAACATAAAACCTATAATAACTGATACAATTCGAATCTGATGTCACGATTCACGAGCTTCTAAGAGTTATTACAATCAATGTCTAAAAGAAAATACAATTGTTCTGAAAGAAAGGAAATAGTATAATAAAGAAATTAGGAAGGGACTCTAGGGTATGTGGACGCTAGCAGATCTACCTTGGGTCTCCGACAAGCAAGTCCAGCTGCTAACATCATGATTAGTTAGGGCCAGTACCAAAATCTACACAAGAAGTGCAGAGTGTAGTATGAGTACAAATGACCCCGTATACTCGTAAGTGTCGAGCCTAACCTCGACGAAGTAGTGACAAGGCTATGACAAGACACCTACATGATAAATCTGCGCAATTAATAGTATATGTACAAAATAACAACAAATCGGGAGGAGACACGCTAAAGGGGATACAAGATATGGGAATTTCAGAAGAAATGATAACTAGGACAATCAATATGCCTTAGACCAGTGAAAATAATTAAACACGGTAAGGAAAAGTGCACGGCATCACCCTTCGTGCTTTTATTCTCAACCTCACAGTGAAACAATAAAACTGCACGGCATCACTCTTCGTACTTTTACTCTCAACCTCACAATATAAATGAATAGATATGGCACGACATCACCCTTCGTACATTAACTCTCATAGTATGGCACGGCATCACCCTTCGTGCATTAACACTCACAATATGGCACGGCATCACCCTTCGTGCACTAACACTCTTCCTTACCGTAAGGCACCGAACAAATAACAATAGGGAGATAGAATGACAAGAACAAGCCTTACTTCAATATTTGGTTCCACAATACTAACCTCAACTTTGAAATCAATACTTAATTATCAAAAAAAATCTGTAAACATGATAAGAACAATCAATTTAACAATAATTAGTCTAAACATGGATAACATGATCCAAAAAAGCAATAATTATAAGAAATCAAGTCCCACCTGCATGCTTAAACCAGACATCAACGTATAAATACTCATCACCTCACATATATATTATACCCAAGATCTTAACACGTAACAAATAAACAAACCAATCATATTCCCTCAAGTCAAGGTTAACCATGACACTTACCTCGCTCCAAAGACCAAACTCAAAGCTCAACCACAACTTTGTCTTTCAAACAAACCTCTGAACCAATAAAATCTAGAAAATTACCAACCAAATGATTCAATTTAAGCATTAGGAACTATCCACAATTGCAAAAAATTCAATTTAGGTCATTATTGAAAAAGTCAATAAAAGTCAACACCCGGGCCCGCTTGGTCCAAACCCGAAATTCGGATCAAAACCCGATTATCCATTAACCCCCGAGCCCGATTATGTAATTTATTTTGGAATCCGACCCCAATTTGAGGTCTAAATCCCTAATTCTACCAACCCCCCCCCCCTCCACCATGAAAACTCTAGATTTTAGGTTGAAATCATAAGAAAAGTAGTGAAAGATTGAAAGAAACTAGTTTAGAATCACTTACCAATGATTTTGGAGAAGAAAAGTTCTTTAAAAAATTTCCTCTAGGGTTCTTGAGTTTCAAAATTTGAAGAATGAACCAAAAATCTCGTCTACGTCCCATTTTGATCAGTTGCAAATGTCGCATTTGCGACCTGGGGTTCGCAAATACGAACCCCGCAAATGCGAAGAATCCATCGCAAATGCGAAGACCTCCACAGCTCTGCTTTCCTCGCAAAGACAAAGAAATGTTCGCAACTGCGAACCATGACCTTCGCAAATTCAACAATTTGATCGCATTTGCGATCACTGCCTCCCCCTGTCCCACTTAGAAAATGCGAAGTTTTGTTCGCAAATGCGAACCCTAGCCTCCCCAGCTACGCTTCTCAAATACGATGAGTAACTCGCAAATGCGAATCCATCAGTGGTCGCAAATGCGATGTTTTACCTAGCAATTGTGAGATCTGAGCCCTGTAACAAAAACTGAAGCACACCAGCAATGATTTAAGTCCAATTTTCACTCTGTAGCCTATCCGAAACTCATCCGAGCCCTCGGGACTCCAAACCAAACATGAACACAAGTCTAAAAATATCATACGAACTTGCTCGCGCGATCAAATCGCCAAACTAACACCTAGAACTACGAATTGAACACCAAATCAAATGAAATTTTAAAGAAAACTTTGAAACTTCTAGTTTCATAACCGGACGTCCGAATCACGTCAAACCAACTCCGTTTCTCACCAAATTTTACAAATAAGTCATAAATATAGTATTGGACCTATACCGGATTTCGAAACCAAAATACGGACCCGATATCCAAAAAGTAAACTACTGGTCAAACATTTCAAATTCATTAAACCTTTAACTTTCAAATTTCAACAAAGTCCGATAACTCGGGTTAGGGACTTCTGAATTCGATTCTGGTCATACCCTTAAGTCTTAAATCACGATACGGACCTATCAAGACCGTCAAAATACGAATCCGGGTCTGTTTGCTCAAAATATTGCCCGAAGTCAACTCAAATGGATTTCAAAGCTAAAATTTCATATTTTTATCAGTTTTTGACATAAAGCTTTCTGGAACCATGCCCGTAATGAGCACACAAATCGAGAGGGATAAAATGAGGTATTTAAAGCTTCGAAGCGCAGAATTAGATTCAAAAACATAAGATGATCTATCGAGTCATCACAGATTAACATTGCCTACATTAATAGCAATATCATCAATTATATTTGCATAATAATTATATAATTATTATAAATAATCATTTAACTTGTTCATACAATACTATATATATATATATATATATATATATATATATATATATATATATATATGGGGTTTCAATTGGACCAATCTCCATATAAGTATATAAAGCATTAATTAATTGGTGACAATTAGACAACTTAATAGAAGGATTTAAAACAACACAAATTAAGTAAATAGGAGTAATGAAAAAAATATTTTTTTGAATTTTGCTTGCATTTTTTCAACAGTATCCTTATATTTTTCTTCTTAAAATCAGAGAGAAGTAAAGAAATTTCAGCTATATGTACTAAAGCCATAGTAACAGTAGAGTAATATGCTCCAGAAAACTCAATTGTAGCTGTATAAAATTTATGTAAAAATTTAACAACATCACTAATGGTCTCTCAAGTAGTAGTTGTTAACATACGGTTTGGATCAGTACAATGCACATTAGCAACCTCAGTTATCGACAATCTATATTTGTAGCAACATTTTAAAAATAAGTATGTATAATTCCATCTAGTAACAATTTCATTTGCCATGAATCTGGGGTTAAGGTTATGTTCGGTATACTTAGTCTTAAATTCCCTAATTTTAGATTGTCTATTATTTCCTTGAATACCACCAATTGTTCTTCTTACATGAGTAATCTCAGTCAAAAATAAATCAAGGTCACTTTTAATAACTAAATTATAATCATGACATGCACACCTAATATGAAAAATTTCGTCAAGTGATGGTTGCAAATGCAGTCTTAATATTGAAATAACGGCATTATTGTTAGAAGCATTATCAAAAGACATGCACAATACTTTTTTATATGTGGAAATTCATGTTTTATGTTGATTATCCTTTGGATTAAAGTGTCAAATCTTATGGTGCCACTATGTGCTTTTTGTTTGTTTGATCGTCTCTCTTACTTAGGTTCATCTGTTTATGTATTGCTGTTTGTCTTGTTAAATTAAGTTCTGTATTTGGTTTTGCCATGCGAATGACCTCGCCCTTGACATAGTCACTGATTATGGATGCGAACGGATTTAAGTGAATTTACTTATGTGGTGACAACCATAACACAGATGACAACTATATTGCCTATGTCTAAACTTGACCGTATCAAAAGGTTAAATCCAGGGTTAGTCGAGGATTTCAGTTGACAGCTAACTTTTGGGAATTCTGAACTCTAGAAAATACTCAAGTGTTAATAAGGAAGTTCCTACTAATGTTAATTTTGTCGTGCAATGCAAAATTATGACATCTAGTGGCTTGTATTCAAATAGAGCCTTTGAGAAGCTTTATTTATTTATATATTGGGGGATAGATATAAGTTGGATTTTGCTATGGCTTCAAATTTGCGGATCAGAAGAAACAATTTACTTAGTGGTTGCTCTACAACATTGCTGTGAACTCCTGCACCAGTCTTGGCCCAGGGGTGTCATTTCTAAGTCATATTAGTAACAAAATATTGACAATTTATAAACTGCTTGTGCTAATCTTTTCCATCTTATATTTTAATCTCGACAAGCATTACTCCAACCAAATCTTATTCCATTCTTAAAGTACTTTTCTGGGATTAGTTCTTCTCATAGTTATAGTGTAGCATATCTGGAATTCCCTTTCTATATGCCCCCGACCGCTGGCATGGATGCATGAGGTGTTCGAATCTGAAAATATTGGGGAAATGAATTTAGAGAAGACAAGCCGTTAGGACTAGTGATGGGAAAATTAGGATTATTGATTGAAAATGTGTGACCAATGATATCCAGCAATGTCTCTACTAGTTTCATGTTTCCAGTTATAATTTCCGTTAAAATGATAGTCTAATCATGACAACACTATTAAAGATGTGTTATTAGATCTTATTGCAAATTTCTTTAGTTTATCATGATATTATTATGTGATTTCTGAAAGTTCATTTCCCTCCCTATATATTCCGGATGTTGAGAAAAGTTTTGAGCGGTGCATTAGGTTACATTGTGATGTTTTTGTTGTCAATGATTTTGTATGCATTGGCCTGATTTTATCTATTTTATATAGACTACAGTCAATACACAAGCGAGCAGCGAGATTTGATAACTGTGATGTAGTATGTTAGGATGTGAATTAGTAGAGAAAGGATCTTTGGAAGTCCTGATCCTCTAGAATTTCTCGGTTAAAAAAAAAAAAAAAAAATTAGTCCTTGTCCTTTATGTAGAATTAATGCTCCAGTATCTATTACTTAAGCGTCTTCCATCTAATATTAAGTAATCTAACACTATGTTTAGCTCCAAGGAAGGCGATATCTTGATTGACTTCTCCTAGTGCAAGGCTTATTCATTTCCTCATGTTATGCTTCTCTTATACTACAGCATCTGCTGTACTTTATGCTACTGCTCCTCTTAATTTTGCATGTCCTAGGTTGCGCACAGATTTTGGTCTAGTGGGAAAATGTTAATATTTATACTATAATATTATTTATTTAGAGATTGCTATCCCTCACTCCACAACCCAAATGACCTTTTAATTAGGATAATGAGGTAATTGAATTGATCACCCATGTGAGTCAATTCGAGTTCATGTCTAAATAAATAATAAATATTATACTAACATTCGTAGTAGTTTCTTGTGTTACAATAATATTTTATGCTACTTTTAAGAGAGATATATAGAGTTGTCAACTATACATTGATCGTATTCCGAAAAGGTAGCATTCAGGTGATTTTTTTTTAATTTCCAATTGTCAATTAAACCCTACACATTTATGAGCTTCTGATTTTGGATTGGATTAAAAGGTGTTGAAGAGCTTGAATTATATTCAATTGAAACTAGAGAGGTTTTCCATCTTAAACCTGATTTATTCGATATGGCAACTCTTCATAGTTAAAAGTGGTTTATTATGAACTGCATTTGTGTCTCTCTTGTAAAAATTGCAATAACATTTCAAGAAATCCTATAATATGAGTTAAGAAGCGAAAATTTGAAGGTTTTTTTGTATCTTAGCGATTAGTAAAATTTAGATGTCTTCATGAAAATATGAATGCTGCACTTTGATAGGAATGATCTATATCTAGTATTTCCATTGAAGTACGTATTTGATATAGTGAGTTTACAAAACAATCATAAAATAAAGCTCTTTTTGGTTAGAATTATAATCCTTTGGCCTTTGCGACTCGTGAGAGCAACACCAAACTTGCTTTCATATTTTATTTTTTTGCACCACGCGTTCATATATAGTTTATTGGTAACACCAAAATCGTTTGGGACTAAGAACTGTTGTCATTTTTATTCAGTATAGCTTGACAACAAGAAAAGAAAATACTGAAAGTTTATCAGTTTTAGCTTTACATATTCTCTTCAAAAAAAACATATTCTCTTTAGTTCAAGTTTTGGAATTAACAGGTCGAAAAACAATTAACTTTAAATGTATTGGTCGAATTTGATAGAAGTAGACGATCTCTAACTGACATATTGATTATTTTGCATATAAACAGTTACTGACAAAAGTAATGATGAACTTACCTTATACACGAATAATAATTATATTGAGTTTGAAAAGAGACACATTCACTAATGTAAATATGCTCATATATAACGGTATCAACTGTCAAATCGTGGCGCTGACGTAGAACAATTGACCTGTCAAACTTTTAGTTTCTTGCTTTACTTTTTTTTTCTCATTACTTGTGTAACTAATAGAGTAAACATAAATCAAATGGTTTGCACGAGGTTAAAGCAAATTCAATAAATTAAAGTCAAGGTAGGTATCCACAATTTTTTTAAAGGTATCTATGTAAAAAAGCCAGATTAGCCCCGATGAACTACAAAATTTGCCTCATTTGGGACCTAAACATATAATTGCGCCATTGTCTTCTCGTTTGAGTTAAGTCTAGACTAATGTAGTAATATTTTAAATTAATTATTCTACTAAACATTTGAGTTAAGAAGCAAAAATTTGAAGGCTTCATTTATATTAGCTATAAGTAAAATTTAGGTGTCTTTATGAAAAAGTGAATGTCACACTTTGAAAGGTATAATCTATATCTAATATTATCATGGACGTATTTGATACAGTGAGTTTAGAAACAATCATAAAAGAAAGCTCAATTTTTTTTTTGGTTAGAATTATAATCCTTTGTGACTTGTCATGATGAGAGCAACACCAAGTTAAATTGACTTTCATATTTTATTGGTAACACCAAATTTGTTTGGAACTCAGAATTTGATTTTTTATTCAATATTGCTTGACGACAAGAAAAGAAAATACTCCCCTCCCCATCCCAACTCAACTCAACTCAACCAAAAAGAAAAAAAAATAGAAAACACAAAAACAGACCACATACCCCCTTTTCCCTAACCCCTTAAGAGCTAGAACATAGCCATTTTGTTTTGAGAAAAAAACACAAAAATAGACCACATACCCCATTTTCCCTAACCCCCAAAGAGCTAGAACACAGCCATTTATTGTGACCATATTTTGATTCTTCAAAGAAACATCGATCTCTAGATAGAGACCAATGCATGATTAGACTCGATTATTGCTCCTCGTAGCAGAAGACAGGTACATCGAAAGGAATGGACGAGGTGACACTGGCCTATGAAGATTGTTGTTGTTGTTGTTCTGATGCATAGTGAATGAGTTGCTGCCAGAGGCTTCACCACGATGGATGAAATTCCCAAAATTTCCATGAGATTTGTGACCAGACATTGCACCACCAAAGTTGTAAGGATAATGCATGGGCAGCGATGCACCTTGATTATTGTTGTAAGCAAGCCTACCATTATTGATCTGAGCCGTCACAGTTGTAGCCCTAGGGTTAAGGGTGACAGTTTGAATGTCATTGATGCTAGGGCGGCGACGCTCCGGTGGAGTTGCACTGTTCCGACGACCAAAGTACTTCTGGGCATGACTGGCCACTTGGGTTGGTGTCTTTGAAACAACATAGTACCTTGAGATGCTCTTCCAATCTCCTTTCCCAAATCTGTTCAGTCCCATAAGGAACAACCTACACACGATTTTAAAAAAATACATATGCATAAATTAACAAACTATGTAAAATTGGAATAATTTTTTTTAACATAAGATTAATCTAAAATTAGACTGAAATTTTCACCTTACACCAAAATGAAATTAGTATTAAGGGCGATCGATATCAAAATAAATTAAAATAAAATATTAAGGATGACTGTATCCTCGCATGCGGAAAATAGAAGTAAATGAAATCAATTGCAAAAATACAAATAAATCTCTTGAAGGAAGAATTCGTTTGTCTTGATTATAATAAAATTTACGATTCAGTGGCCTAGGGGTTACACGATCAAAAGGTTTTTCTTTTTCTCAAAATTATTTTTTTCATGGACAAAAAAACTTTATATGAGATTTAAAGATTAACCACAAAAAGTGAAAATCTGCATTCATTTCATACATTGGTAAGGGAATAATAAAAAACCTGTGATTGTATAATAAAAGATCTCAAAGGAGTTAAAAGATTTACCATGCAAGAAGCAACAACTCATAAAATCAAATCAAATAACACTCATATATGTATGAGAAAACCATAAAAGTTTTGGTCTATCTATTTATCTATCTATCTATATATATTAGTCATAGCTAAACAAAGAAAAGAAAACAAGCAAAAAAGAGAACGAAAATTTACTGGTGTTCTCCTTCAGTCCATGGAATTCCGCGCCGGCGACGTGGACGGTTGTTTTCAACCGGAGGTGGTGTTCCATTTTGAGCAGCCTCCATGTCCGAGTGATCATCTTCCTGAGGCGCTTGGTAATTATTCTGTTGGTCATGTTCAAGTGCATAACCATCAATAGCAGGAGCTTTGTTTTTAGGTTCAGGATTTTCCATTTCAACGTCTTTGAAAAGGGCTAGGTAGTACTTTTTGATCTCCTCCAAGGGTTTATGGGGGAGTTTAGAAGCAACATAATCAAAGAATGATGGTGAAATTGGATTATTAAACACAGATAAAGCGTTCTCAAATACTTGTTTCTCTTCAGGAGTCCACTGGTCTGCTCGCGCAACAACCTCATTATTTTGAGGTGTTGCGCTGAACAGACCAAATGTGGACTCCTGGGAGTTTGAGCGCTCTAGGAATTCAGGCCACTCCATTGAAAAAGGACAAGAAGAAAAGGGCTTTGAGTGACTGAGAGTGAAGTTATATTATGCTTCTTTTTGTGCACTCAGTTGATGTTTAAGAGTCAATGAGTTGTGGCCTTTTATAGTTGAATAAAAGCTGATTTGAAAGTCTAAAATTAAATGCTCCATGTAGGATCAAATGTGAAAATTATTACACTTATAGTGAAAGATTACACTCATTGTTCAATTTTGAATAGATTCTTTCAAATATTGATTCTTCTAAAAATTAATTAACACAAATTTCATTTGTTAATGGACCCAAGAGAAACCGCCTCTTGCAGAAATATAGAGTAAGGTTGCGTACAATAGACTCTTGTGGTCCGGCTCTTCCCCGTACCCCGCGCATAGCGGGAGCTTAGTGCACCAGTCTGCCCTTTTAACGGACCCAAGAGAAAATTTATGATATTTAGCATTTGGTGTTGTTTTTAATAGTGTTTGTTTAGAGCTTTTGATCCCTCTTTTATAAATGAAATGGCATAAGGTTAATTAGAATAGAAAACAAAGAACATAACATAGAGTTAGTGTAAAAGTGGATTAATGTATATTTTGATTTTAAAATATGAAATCATTTTTCCCTCCTTTAATTACTTCTAGTTCCTTTAAACCAGTCCACCATTCTTCTCAAGGGGGAAAAAGATCAATCTTGCAAGTAAATTGTTACTATTTGACTTTGACTAAAATATCATGTCCTGTAGTGTCCAACTAACTGCCTTTCAACTAAAATTGGGCGTTGTAAAAAAGCAAAACTGCTATTGTGAAAAATCTCTCTAAAAATTTATTAGTTTTTCCTTTCTTTAGATGTCATTTATTTCCTCCTAATGAAGACAATGTGCTTCTACTTTTTCACCAGCCTAAAATTTGCAGTACAAATAGTTAGTAGTACAAGTTTACTAGTATCAAGTTTGTTTTAAAAATTCAACTCTTTTCCTGGTCAATTTTTCCCATATGCAACAACTCAAAAGTTGGTTATTTCATTTTAACACACTTGACCTTTTGCACAAAGCACTTAAAGCAATTATTAACATCTCATATAGTAATACTGAAAGTTCATCAATTCTAGCATTACACATTCTCTTCAGTTTGACAAAAATATGTATATTCTTTTCAATTAAGGTTTTGGAACATGTAGAATAAAATTTGACTTTAGCTGTATTGGTCAAAAAGATAGATGTAGACGATCTCTAACTGACATATTGATTCTTTTGCATATAAACAGTAAGCGACAAAAATAATAATGAACTTATCTTATACATGGATAATAGTTATATTGAGTTTGAGAAGAGACACGTACACTAATGTAAATATGCTCATATATTATAGTGTCAAACTATTGCGCACGTTGAACACCTGGAACGGTTGACCTGTCAATATAACTAACTAAAATATATACTTTAAAGTAATCCAAAAAAAAGTTAAAAAATATCTTTCTCTTGCTGACATGTTGATTACTTTGCAAATAAACAGGTACTGACAAAAAATATCCAACTTATTCTACACAAAGATAAACATACCTTATATAGTCAGACCTCTCTATGATGGTATATAATAGTCATTTACTATAAAAATTATATTATTCTCGGAACTAATTTTTTAGGTATATTTTATCTCTCTACGATAACATTTTACCTATAACAGCATCAATCATCTTTATAGTACTTTATAAAATTACTGCTCTATAACGCCCACGTAGAATTCCTAAGATTGCCAGGAATAAACCTAAAGATTTTAATTTTATCAAGATTTCTAAAACTTTAGTGCACTAATTATAATAAAAAGGGATAATATATAAAAATCACCCTGTACTTGTCCAAAATTCTTAGTTGAACAACCTAAACTTATGGGGTCCTATAACCCCCTTATAGTTATTTGAAGTTGTATAAATACCACCTTTTAAGCCTAGGTGACACTAGTGGCATTTTCAAGAAATATGCCGCGCGTGAAAGTCCAAAGATGACTATTTTTACTCTTTTTATTTTATTTTATTTTATTTTTCTTTTATCTTTTTTTCACTTTTTACATTTTGTTCTTTCCCGTTAACTGCTTGTTTTGATGGTTGTTACGTATCGTTTCATTATGTATCGTATCGTACTGTATTGTATTGTATTGTATTGTATCGTTTGATAAATACAATATTTGGATAGATTGTGTCGTTTGTCATCGTTTCATGATACCACGCACCAGCAATATGAAGAATAAACTTGCAATATTATAAAGAAAAACTATGATACATGGTAAAATTAATATATAAAAAGGTATGGTAAATGACAAAACAAAATTATTTAATAATAATGAAGGGGGGATTGAGAGAAAAAGACAAGGTAACGACGCGACCACACCAAATCGGTCGTTACATAAAGTGGCACATTTTATCGTTACGTAACGACGAATTTAACGATACGATACAATAAAATTTAAGTAACAATCAAAACAAACATCGTATTTAACATAACAATACGATACAATAGAATGGGTAACAACCATCCAAACAAGCTGCAAGAAGATCAAATCCGGCCATTGCCAGCAAGTCTGTAGTTTGGGCTTCAGAAAATTGGTTATCTTACATTTAATGCTTCGTAACCACACCACTCAATTAAATTGTAAAGAGATAAAGAGGCCACTTTACACAATTTATTTAATTTTTGCTCTAATTTGATCTCACTTTAGCACGAAACAAGTAAAAAAATAATGCCTTCAAAGTTTTGATTGAGATAGACACTCAATTGAAGGTTTTATCAGTATAGATTGGGATCAGGTTAATTCCATCGTATTATAACAATGCTGAGTTGAATTATCTAATTCTCTAGTTAGAAAGTATCGCCACCATCGCACTTTTTCCGTTAGAAAAAAGAAAAAAAAAAGATAAAATCCGAGCCCACTTCTCTGTTCTCATCACACCTCCTCCGACTGAGAGAGACTATTTTCGACACTTTCTTTTTAGCTCGTTAAATTGTAGCAAATATTTCTCAAGTTTTTGGTCTTTTCTTTGTTGGGTTTGATTTTTATGGTGTGAAAATTTATGGGATTATGATTCTATGAAGGTCATGAAGGCCACCATTTTTTCTTGGTTTAATTTTCTTCACGTTACCGCACCTTTCTAGTTTTGGCTTTTGTGTGAATAGTTTTTAAATTTAGTTTGTTAATCAAGCTCAGACCTTTAATTTTTAATTTTAGAAATTAAAAAATATTCTTTTTGAACAAGCAGATGAATCACCTTTCGATTGATAATTAGGAAAGAATGTTCATCAAATTCATTGGTAAAGAATAAGTTTGGATGTTGGTTAAGTTGGATGTGGTTGCAGACGAAGAAGAAAAGGAAGAAAAAGAAAACATAAATGGAAACAAAAGATAAAATGAAAATAAAAAAGTATTAAAAAAGAAAATTATGTAGCAAAACGTGAGTGGTGTATATCTTCCAATGAGTTTTTTTTTTCGTAAACTGGATAATTATATATGTAAAATAAAAATAGTTACAACACATTTTGAGAGGATAGGCTCTCAACAGTTGCATTGTAATTGTTTTGCACTATATTGGGATTACAACCCCTGATATTACGTACAAAAACAGTTTCTAGAATGTCTGCCCACAGGGCCTTATTTACAAACATCGGAGGAACTAAAAAACTTTTGTCCTTTTAAAAAAATATTTGTTATTTTTTCCTTTGCGAGGAGGTCCGCTACCTGGTTCTGCTTCCTGAAATTATGTCCAAGTGATAGATTCCCCAATTGCTCCATCAATGATCTGCATTCAAAAATAATGGAGTTATTATGGAGGTTTCCCTTTTTATCATCCTAATAACATGTTTGGAATCAATGCTAATTTGTAAAGGGGTGAAATTTTGGTCAAGAGCTATCTTAAGTCCCCACCAGAGAGCTTGAAGTTCAGTCTCCACACAGGTGGTATGTGGTATACTCCTTATATATCCTAGTACCCAGTCGTCGTTGTTGTTCTTGAAGACACACCCAACCCGTCCTACTCTTGTTTTTGGGCAAGCAACCCTATCTGTCTTGAGTTTGTAGGAGCCACTAGGTGGTAGTTCTCATTTGATGTAGATTGCAGTTGTGTTTTCCCTGCCACTATGCTGGGCAACAACATGGTAGTACTTTGTAGCTCTAGCAATGGTTTGGGCAACAGGGGTGAAGTTTCTTTTTTTGTCAAAGACATTATTGTTCCTAGTGAGCCAGATGCTCCAAAAACAGAAAGGCATGAGAGTTTTCCAGTCAATTGAACTATTGAAATGCATGTTTTTGACCTTATTCCATGTTTGTTCTTAATCGATCATTGTAAAAATAAGGTGTGGGTGACAATCATTGTTTGTACACTCCTGAGACAGTAATAGCCAGAAGGTTTTAGCATTGATACATTTAAAGAAAATGTGATTGATGTCCTCCACTCCAGAAGTGCAGAAATAGCATAATGGCTTACATTTAAGCTAATGTTATTTATGCACTTACCTGTTGGTAGCCTGTTGTGCTGCAGCATCCATGTGAACATTCTTATTTTATTGGGAACTTTTAATTTTCAAATCCAAACCAAAAAGGTAATCCTGGCCATTACTGGTTCAATTCAGATCTAATAAGGTTGTAGGCTAACTTGGTACTAAAGAGCCCATCACCAGTGAGGTTCCAAATAAGCTTATCTTCAGTGTTGCTTGTAGCAGGATGAAGGTGGATTGTATACTACTTATAATATCCATAGGAATAGGGTAATGAACAGCACCAATTCATAGGGCCTAGCATAATATCTAGCATGATATCTAGTATAATTAACAACTCAATTAGTTTATCACATGGCGAAAACACAGATATCAACAAGATAGGGCCACTATACAGTGCCATGAAAAACAACAGAGTCACAATTCATAGGGTGCGCGCCCACACGCCCGTCACCTAGCATGTGTGTCACCTCAACACCAATCACATAACACGTAATTCGAGGTTTCATACCCTCAACACTAAGTTTAGAAGAGTTACTTACCTCAAAGAAGCCAATTCCAATACCAAGCAAGCCAAGCGATGGTCCAAAAATTCTATCTCGCACGTTCCGACCTCCGAACGGCGCGAAACTAACTAAAAACAACTCAAATACATCAAACAATGCTAAAGGAACCAATCCCAATTGAAAAAGGTCAAATTTTTAATTAAAAGCCAAAAATCGACCAAAAGGTCCAACCCGGGCCCGTACCTCAGAACCCGACAAAACTCATAAAATCTAATAATCCATTCAATTATGAGTCCAACTATACTAATTTCACTCAAATCCGACTCCGAATCGATGTTCAAAACTTAAAAAATCACTTTATGAAACTTTAGGCAGAACCCCCAAATTTCACTTTGAAATTATCAATCACATCCCAAAAATGAAGATGGATTCATAAAATATAACCAAAACTGAGTAGAAAACACTTACCCCAATCCATATGGTGAAATCGCCTCCAAAATCGCCCAAATCTGAGCTCCCCAACTCAAAATATGACCAAATGAACAAACCTTTGTTATATATATATATATTCTGCCAGCTATTCTGCCTTGTTTATCATGTCAAACGATCCTGAAACTCGCTTTTTATGCCTCTAATAGATTTCTTGTGAAATTTTAGTCAAGTTAGGCTTTTGAATCACCCCATTTGACTCTATAATGAAGGACATATGTTGGTTTCAATATTTGCAAATAGTGCAGATTTTTAAATACGCATTCAGAGACAATTTTGTAATTAATCTGAAAAATATTGTAACCCAATTCTTAGTAAAATGACCATAAATTCCTCATATGATGCCCAAATTTGATGATTCTTTTTGCTATGACTCCGTAATTACGATATGGATCTAATGCTTCAATCAAAACAGAAACTGGAGATCATTTGCTTAATGTGGTACCATTTATGCTTGAAGAAACGACGTCGAAACATAAGAAAAACGAGCGCAATGCAGCCCAAACCTATTCGAAACTCACCCGAGCCCCTCGGGACCCCGTACGAACATACCAACAAGTTCTATAACATAACACGGACCAAGTCGAGGCCTCAAATCATGCATAACAACATTCAAACGACGAAAAAGCGCCTCAAATCAAATTTTCAAACTTTCGACTTCCAAAAACTCGCGCCGAAACATATCAAATCAACTCGGAATGAACTCAATTTTTGCACACAAGTCCTAATATATCATAAGGAGCTACTCGTGCCCCCAAACTACCGAGTGAAATGCAAATGCTCATAACGACCGGTCGGGACATTACATTCTCCCCCCACTTAAATATACGTTTGTCCTCGAACATGCCAAGAGTTATTCCTAAGCCGTCAAACCGACATGTAACCTTACCATGCACATACTCGGGGGTGATCCTGTCACCCTATTCCATATAGGCCCGACAACGCAACATAACTGAACATCATTACTTCAACCTTAGTCTGTAAACTACAGAATCCAATTTTCAATATCCGGAATTGACTACAAGACCCGAACTTCGTATCTACACACTATATAAGCCTGGACAAGCTATATCAAGTCATAACCACAACCCAAGATGTAATCACCCAACATACCACACGACTCACATATTCGTAATAAAATTTCTGATCACGGTAGCTGCTCAAAACAACCCAATACCAATAATAAACCTCATGTCAAACAAAACCTCGTTCTAAAGCCTTTGTGTACTGCTGATGATGAAAGAAACACGCAGAAACTCATAACCATTTATCAGATCAACTAGTTGTGGAACTCCCTCTCCTTCGATAGAAACTATAGCAAATTTCTAAGTCGATCAGCAACAATATCCTTCCAAATATACCGCAATCAGATCCGATAGCACCCATTATAGGTCCGATGACCTTATCTCATCTAACATAATCACTATAGTGACATGCCATATCCATACAATCTAAATCCACAATCTGTGCAACCCGTGCAATCTGTGCACTAGTAAACAATAATCCCAATGTACTCAAATCATAGAAAATGACTCAAACGAGAGGACTGTCCCGCAAGCTTAGCAAGTACTGCCACAACGAAATGCTGAAAATCCAACACACACCGTAGGACCATCACACAAATCTAACACAAAGGTTCATACCTCAACATAACTTTGTTGTAATGCGTGACCCCATCCAAATACTAGTCCATGGAATATACCTCAAGACACCTTGCTCAAAATCAACAACCACGCAAAATTCGACATGAAGCACCCAAAGTGCATTACCATAACCACGGAGAAGCAAATAACACAATGCCACACAAAACTCGAAAGAGCATAACCAATACGCAATCAATCATGCAATACCCAAATACCCATCTTGCTCAAATTCCGCTATAAGGACCCAATAGAACCGCACCATGTGTGCATATAACCAACGAATAAAAACTCCTCGTAGCATAGAAGAGTAACTCACAGATCATATCGGAACACGAATGAGCTCAACAACAACCGAATGGCATATCCCTCAACCATAGAAGTATGGAGCCAACCAATCCGACCTGGTGTAGAATACATATCCTAATTGGGCCTACCAATGGACCCCAAATCAACTCTAGTCATCCACAAATTGATAAATAACCATCTAAAGGCCCACAATGTCCTGATCATAACGCATATCATCCTATGACTAGCTTTGGCCACATTTTCACAATCCACAACCACGAAATAATTTGCTCTTGAGAACTCCCAGTCTCCAAATCCATAGAACACATGAATCACCATATCTAATCCTAACTCCACCGCCCGAATGTCTAACACATCTCTAATACACGATCATCCCGTGAGGAATACTTCTAAAATTTTCTATGCCATAAAGCAAAATTTGAATATCAACAGTCGATCAACTAGACAAGTACTACAAGACCAATGAAGTATCCATAAATCAAAATATATTGCCCCTTCTGAATTATATACTCTCATCAAGCGATACCATATATTAATGCCATTTACCTAGTCATCTGAAATCGTCCATGCTGCCTAAGAAATTACGTCCTTCCCTTCAAAATCGAATCGTGACCTTGCACTTGCCAATTTTAATCCCACGCAACACACTGCATATACCATACCATTATATGAAAAATACGAGAACTTCATAATCCATTCCGAGTCACGAGCAACTACATACTCAATTAGCCAATAACCTTCCATTTGATCTCATCCAGGAGAAAATCACAATATGTAACTTGTCCCACACACTAGTAGGAAATGTACATCTCAAATCGTGGTAGAAACCATCAAGAACTTTCTGAAACCCATTTGCACTTAACCAAACCGTCAGGACTGAATCCCTCTAACTCAACAAAGTTACGCAAGCCATCTAACCTGAGGGTATCGCCATAAAACACATGTATAAACTCAGTACATCATAAGAACCAAAAGAGACAATCACATCTGTTACCATGTTGATCCAACACGTTACTAAGTTGTCCTAATTCTCCGAGTTCCTTCCAAATTGCCTTCAAATTGATACTTTTACTTGCTAGAACACTACTATCCTTAACCAAAACTTGCCCCACGAACTTTAGCATAGGACCACACTGCCCTAAGACTCATAAGCCACTGAATTCCCTCTTAAGCACCCCAAAAGTATCATAACCGAGATACCTACTTCGAAGAGACCTTCTGCGGATCTAAAGCCTCTCCTCTTACCTTCCTGATACTGAAATATATAATCCATAAGGATATAGAAATACCTCAAGTCTCGACATCATCCAATGTATATATCAGTTTCTAGCCATATGCAAATCCTGAAGATTCCCAATTGCTACATATAATTCTTGAACCCATTAGAACCATTCTCGAGATTCATCCACTTTGCTCAAATCTCTATTAGACTGATCAAACGGACCGAATGACTTGTGCCCCATTGGCACACCAACACCCAAGGAAGTAATCCCACCTTAATACAACCAAATAAATTCCTGCTCCATGCACATTACATCCTTCACCAATAACAACTCAAATCATTCTGTGATTTCCATATGCCTATAGAGTGTAATACAACCCGTATCCAGAAATTTCCTTACTTGAGTCATCCTCGATCTCACCCTCTGCAGAACATAACTCATTCACAAGTATACCTCAAACCGAAACCAATACAACATATAGCCGTGTAATCAATTTATCAACAGGGAACTCTCCCACTTGGCTCAAATCCATAGATCAAAACACACCACAACTCACAATGCCCATACTTTATTACAACCATAATACTGCAGTGAGATTCAACTAAATCCTCCATAAGCTTGTATAACACAAACCATCTAGCATCTCAAATCATCTACAAATCTCGCATTCGCCCTTGTAACAGTCAAGCCAACTCTCATAAGCAATCCAAACTCAAAATTGCAGCACATATAATTCACCGGTAAAAGAGAACTCGCTACAAAACAACATAGGGATCACGCAACCTCAAGACACCCCGCAGGAGATAGCCCACCTGCTTAGCCTCAAACTGACATCTTTCCATACCCTTCCACAATCACAATTACTATGAAATTACTTAATCTTCCTGATTTTGAACTCATCAACAAGACAGGATAATCTAATTTGTTCCACAATTAAACAACATAAAAGATTCCCCAATGTGCTCAAAACTCGATTTTATACGTCACATCAAGGTAGGAATCAGGCACCCTAATAGTCTTTTTTACATTGGAAGCAAACTCTTCTTGTCAAATCCAACCCATATGAACATATCTTGCAGTCACATCATACTCATCACATAGCCATCCAGCCACAAATTCCACTAATAGGGACATTATCGGACATATAAATCCAAAAGCACATTGCCCACACAATCAACACATCAGTACTCAAGCTATAGTCAAAACCCGACCTTAGGTACTCCAGACTGGACCATCATCAACACACAAAAATCACATCTCGCACCTCATCCAGGGAATCACAAGTCGTCGATGCATAGCTGATACCGCGCGCTCACGTGCGTATACGAATGCATGGAAGGAATTCAAAGGATTATGCTTCAAGCTGAATCAATGACACACGATAAGGCCTCTCGAAGATAGGTATGGATGTCATCATACCGATCCGCAAGACTCTACTAGACACTTGCTCGTGACTTGTAGAACCTATGAACCTAGAGCTCTGATACCAAACTGTCACGACGCAAAATCCACTAGTCGTGATGGCACCTAACCCAACCCGCTAGGTAAGCCAACTATGTTATCCAATTCCCATAATATTTAATAAGGTAGTTCAAATAAGAGAATTATCTAAATCTTATACACTTTCCCAAGGACTGGTTGTATAAATCATGAGCTTTTAAGAATAGAATTTACAAAGCTGATATGAAGTAAATACATCTTCTATTTGAAAATTACATAAATAGAGTTTTATAAATCTACGGCTACCATGAACAAGAGGCAGCTACAACCGGAATGCATGCACATCTTCAAATCCAGCAACCATCGAACACAGCAACAATAGCAGACCACATCTGCACACAACGTGCAGAAGTGTAGTATTAGTACAATCTACCTCATATATTGGTAAGTAACAAACCTAACCTTAGGTTAAAAGTAGTGACGAGCTGGAACATAGGTCGGGTCCAACACCAATAACCAACAGTAGTTCATAACAACATAGAGCATATAAATGAGGAAGTAACTTAGAGGTAAAATGCTCAGCTTTTTTCATAGTTTTTCGAAAATAGTTCCACTTTTCAAGAATATCACTGAAACTCAAATCCTTTACTGAAATCGTCGTAAAATATGACATAGTTTGAAAACTGTAATTTTTCTAAAAATCCTTTTCACAATAAATAAGATGCTTCATTTTCTTTCGAGATAACAAGTGTGAAATACCTCTCTATGCCACATATCAATGTGTGTAAAAGTCATGAATGACATATACCGTACAACTTGAGGAAAAATGTATCTCTATGCATGTATGTCATGTGTGTATGCCAATGCATGTATCTTAGAGATGAATCATGTACTCACACTCTCAGAGTACTCAATCTCACTGTCTCACACTTTCCACTCATCATGCTCAACCACTCGGTACTGTATATGGCCCATTTGGCCCAGGGAAGATCCATCCCGGAATATATACATCATTGACCATCAGTCACTCAGTACCGAGGAAGGCCAATCCGGCCCCATGGAGAAGATCCATCTCCAGGTATATAAATACTTCAGACAAGATCCATGTCCAGGGAAGATCCATCCCTCAATATAATCAATCGCGCTCACTGGGGGTGTGTACAGACTCCGGAGGGGCTCCTTCAGCCCAAGCGCTATCACAAGCCAAATCCAAGCATAAATCAATATAACATGCTGCGACGTGCAGCCCGATCCCATAATTGTCACTCATAATCAGGCTCTCGGCCTTACTCAATCATCAATCTCTCCAGTCTCACCCACGGGCTCACAATGTCATGAAGACTAACCCGGAACAATGATATAATGTGTCAATGAATAACAACTGAGACTGAGATATGATATAAATGCAAGAATATGACTGAGTACGAAATATCAATGAAAACCATTAGGATGATAGTAATAAATGACCATTATGGGTCCCAACAGTATCGACATAAAGCCTAAATATGATATCTAGCATGATTACAGCTCAAACACAGATATCAACAAGATAGGGCCACTATACAATGCCATGAAAAATAACAGAGTCACAATTCACAAGGTGCACGCCCATACGCCCGTTATCTCACATGTGTGTCACCTCAACACCAATCACATAATACGTAATTCAGGGTTTCATACCCTCAGCACTAAATTTAGAAGAGTTACTTACCTCGAACAAGCCAATTCCAATATCGAGCAAGCCAAGGATGGTCCAAAATGCCATCTCGCGCTTTCTAACCTCCAAACGACTCGAAACTAACCAAAAAAACTCAAATACATCAAACAATGCTAAAAGAAGCAATCCCAATTGAAAAAGGTCGAATCTTTAATCAAAAACCCAAAATCGGCCAAAAAGCCCAACCTGGGCCCGCACCTCGAAACCTGACAAAACTCACAAAATCCGATAACTCATTCAATTATGAGTCCAACCATACTAATTTCACTCAAATCCGACTCTGAATCGATGTTCAAAACTTAAAAGTTCACTTTATGAAACTTTAGGCAAAACCCCCCAATTTTGCTTTAAAATCATAATCAAATCCCAAAAATGAAGATGGATTCATGAAATACAACCAAAATCGAATAGAGAACACTTATCCCAATCCATATGGTAAAAATCGCCCAAAT
This sequence comes from Nicotiana sylvestris, assembly GCF_000393655.2. Lineage (NCBI taxonomy): Eukaryota > Viridiplantae > Streptophyta > Magnoliopsida > Solanales > Solanaceae > Nicotiana > Nicotiana sylvestris. The sequence goes on from NC_091058.1 coordinate 69,520,919, forward strand.
TCGATCTCCCCAACTCAAAATATGACCAAATGAACAAACTCTTATTTAATATATATTTTCTACCAGTTATTCTGCCTCGTTTCTCATGCCAAATGATTCCAAAACTCGCTTTTATGCCTCCAATAGAGTTCTTGTGAAATTTTAGTCAAGTTAGGCTTTTGAATCACTCCATTTGACCCTACAATGAAGGAGATATGTGGGTTTTAATATTTATAAATAGTGCAGATTTTAAATACGAATTCAGTGACAATTTCGTAATTAATCTGAAAAATCTTGCAACCCAATTCTTAGTAAAATGACCATAAATTCCTCATACGATGTCCAAATTTGACGGTTCTTTTTGCTATGGCTCCATAATTACGATATGGATCTAGTGCTTCAATTAAAATAGAAACTAGAGATTATTTGCTTAATGTAGTACCATTTATGCTTGAAGAAACGACGTCGAAACATAAGAAAAACGAGCGCAACGCAGCCCATACCTATCTGAAACTCACCCCAGCCCCACGGGACACCGTAGAACATACCAACAAGTCTCATTAGATGACACGGACCGACTCGAGGCCTCAAATTATGCATAATAACATTGAGACGATGAAACGCGCCTCAAATCAAACTTAATGAACTTTCGACTTCCAAAAACTCGCGCCGAAATATATCAAATCAACTCGTAATGAACTCAAATTTTGCACACAAGTCCTAATATATCATACGGAGCTACTCGTGCCTCCAACTACTGAGCAAAATGCAAATACTCAAAACAACCGGTCAGATCATTACACTTTTGATATTGGGTCGGGTGCGTGTAGATGCCGCTTAAACCTAGTGATTTTGCTTTGTGGGCTAGCATGTTTGTTGCCCGTGTTATTACTTGGGGCTAGGCTATTGTGAGGTAGGCCCATTTTTAGGCCCACTCCTTTTTCCCTTTGTTGGGTTAATTGATTGTTTATTAGCGCGCATATGGTGCATAGTACCCCTCATTTTTTGGTTGTGGTCCCCGGAATTCATGGCATTATTAGGGTGGAGTTCATGGAACATACCTAAAAAGGTATTGAACCTCTTTACCTGGGTGTTAACTTCGTCTGGCTTATTCTCCTACTTATACCGTTATGGTTGGGCACCCTTGGTGGGGTTGCGTCTGTATTTGGAGAATGGGATAGTTCGTCATTGGGAGCTTTGTTCTTTTGTGATAGTATTACTATTGGAGCCACTGGTGGGTGTGGCTTGAGGATTTTTTTATGTATGAATGGTAATAAATTCATAGTTCCTCAAGGCATGGCCAATTGTTCCACATCCCGTACATAGTATCTCTTCCCCTTCGTACACGAGTGGTTGGTTGTGGTTACCAATGGTGATATTCGTGGTTACTGGAATCTCTAATGTGACTTGTACGGATATTCTAGCATATCTGCATCTTAGTATAGAAGAGGTGCAAGTATCAATCTTTAGCAGTTTGCCGACTTTATTGCCCACCTGTTCCATAATTGATTTGTCGTAGAACTCTGTTGGCAACTACGGAAGCCTTATCTATATCACCGTTATGGCTAATTTTGATTCTGTTGGTACAAAGTTCCAATATGCGGATTGATAAGAAGTGACAATCTACAAACCATGGACCCTCGCTTAGGACTTTGCTCATGCTTTCCTCCATATTGAATTTGACAATGAAGAAGTCACATCCTAAATCAATTAGGGTGAGTGGTTTGTTTGGTTCCCAAAGATTGGCGAGTTTAGCCTTCAATATATGATGTGGGATTTATCCCCCAAACAGTTTGATGATTAAGGATTATTTCCAAGGTTTGTATAGTTTGATTTTGTCTTCATTTGACAGTGAGATTGGTATGTTTCTAAGGTTTGGCTCAAAAGCTTGGTTTTGCGGCCCAGATTGGTATGGCTCATAATTTATGGAGGAAACTAGACTTTTCCAACAGTATTTGCTTGAAGGAATACTTCACAGTGTTGTCCCTATCCATAGCGGAGCTTGGAGCTAGAATTGGTATATCGGGGGAGGGGGGGGTTCCAGTGGTATTCCAATGGGGGGGTCTCTATCTGGGAGTAGGAAGTGGCCATTCCTGAGTGGTTGTTTGGTTAGTCCAGAGTTAGTCTGTTAAAAGTGGTGATGATGACAAAAGATGGTATTTATACCACTTCAAACAATTATAAGGGAGTCATAGGACCCCTTCAAAGTTTGGATGTTCAATTGAAAATTCCGAACAAGTACAGGGTGGTAAGTATGTATTATCCCTAAAAAACATATGTTAGTACATGCTTCCATAATTAAAATTTTCATTTGATTCGATTAGAAGATATACTTGTACATTTCATTCTATTATACAAAAGGTCTTATATGCATGATGTATAATATTTAAAGTCTTCCATTGGACAAAGTTTTCATCTTGTATAATGCTTAAGATTCAAAGATTTGCATATATCTTTTTCAGAGCTCTCTCTTGAGAGAATTTAATTCTCTAGTAACTTTAAAATGTGTACCTTAGAGTTTAAGTTTTTGTACAAAGTTTTTGTACATTAGTTATGAATTTATTAATAATAAATTAGTTTTCTTTAATATTTAAGTAGTAAAATATACATATCTTTTGAGATTTTAAATTTGAATAATTTCTTAACTTTTATATGTAACATTTTAAAAAAATTAATCTTTTGATAATCTTTATCTATAACAACTAGAAAATGTTAAAATATCAAATGTTATTATAGGTGTATAACATCAATTCACTATAAAAGCCTAAAAATGTCAGAATAAATGATGTTGTTATAAAGATGTTTGATTGTACAAGATAATAAGGGTCGCTTGGTACGATGCATTAGGAAAAATAATACATGTATTAACTTTAATATTATTAATCCCTTGTTTGGTAGTGCTTTTCAACCTATGTGTAACTAATGCCTATATTAGTTATACACACTATTGAGTATTATTCTTATACATAGCAAACCATGACATTAGTAATACCATAATTTTTAATATATGGATAAATATGTATAAAGATATAACAGGCCTTTCAAAATCTTTTCCAAATCCTCTTCTAAATTGTCGAAAGGTATTTTTGTAAGCAAATAATTTTTTAAACAAATTATGTAAGACATGTTATTTCTAATACACCAAACAAACAATCGATAAGAAATAATTGTAACATAACTAATTAATTCAGCATTACTAATATATTTTACGTAGTATTACTCTTATATTCCCTACCAAACTACCCGTAATTGTATGGAGTTTGAAAAGAGACATGTTCACAAGTATAAACACAACACATACATTACAATGTCAAAATTACGTATACTTAGAAGGATTGACTTCTACATATACTTGACTAAACTGTATTTCTAGATGTATTTCTCTTATATCTCTTTTGCCATACTTGCATTTTTTATACCTCCTCAATACTCGAGGATACTATTTAGGAAAGGAAAACGGGTCAATTTTGCCTTTTTACTATGCTAAAGGATCACATTTACACTCCATTATATTTTTTACACTAAAATATCCTTGTCGTTACACAAATGCCTCAAATATACCCGGTCTCTATTAGGACTGTTAAGGTGGACATCCAATCTCACGTAATACTAACATTTTTGCGGGGTGGACAACACATGGCATGCCACCTCACTACATTTCTTTTTGAATCAGAAGAGTATTTGCAAAGTTCAATTCCAACAATGCTTTGGTTTGCGACTCATTTTAGCGTGCCTTGTAGTAATAATTAGTATATTTTAACAATACTTTAAGCAGATTTGCGTTTGGCAATCATCTCAGAATGAGTACACAAAAGTGCCTATATTTTAAAAAGTAGGTATCAAATATATAGGGAGGAGACGCATCTCTTCTTATATTTTCTTGCATTTAACTTATGTTTCAGTCTTTTTATTAATTTATTACTTACTATTTTCAACTTTTCAAATTGGCTCCACTGGTTGGTTATCGAAAATGACATGATCTCGCCTTGGTCTTCGAAATTTTTTTTATAATAGTCAAAACACCTTAAAACCACGAATAAGGTGAAGATGAGGGTGATGAGTCGGGATCTTTTTGGGAGGGGGGAGGCAATATAGTCTAGCCTCTCCTCTTCTTTATATCCTTTGTTTCATTCCGATACTAGTATTGATCATGTCCATACAAAGTAAATGAACTAGATAAAACGGAATCTTTCGGTAAAAATTGGTTCATTTGTAATATTTATGTGTCTGTGTTGTCCTTACATCTTATTTCTTCCCACTAAGCTGATCAAACTGATTACTACCTTAAGAAATAGTAATATAGATTTCATTGTAGCTGTAATTAAGTAACTTTATTTATGAAGCAAATGATTTTCCGACTACCTCAGATCAAGTCCATTTTATTTTTTCCCGCAAATATTGTGACTTTTTCATTCCAAAACAGGAAAATCACCCTTGTAATGGTTTTCAAGAAAAATGCGTCAATGCTTGATGGTTTATATTAGCCAGTGCATATTCAGTTACCGGAAATGAGTAAAAATAAAGATGTACTAGCTATCTTTTACATTTAAAACAACTAGTATTCTTATAATAGCCTAAGAACTTAATTCGAAAGGTCCTCTAGTGAAAATCGTCATAGTTTGAATTTGAATTAATCGGTTAAAAATATCTTTGCTTTTCTTTACAAATCTGTTATATTATATAATTCAAATTAGGAAAGATTTAATATACAAAATTTAGTTAATTTCGAAATCCTAAATATTAGGAAATAAATTAAATACTTTTCTAAATATTAGTAAAATAGTTAGATAATTATTTTATCTTGTGTGAAATCTTCGTTTAAAAGTTAAAAAAGGCGAACCATATTTCGCAAAGGGATTTCATGTTTTTAATTAATACTGATTTTTGGACACGTGCTTTGCACGTGTTCACCTAACATTCATCAGTACTTAACTTGTAGCAAATAAATAGAATTAAGACAAAATACACAATTTACCCATCAACTTGGCAGTGAAACTCCCGTTACACACCTCTTTTTCACGAGAAACCTTTTACACACTTAACCTTTTAAAAGTGCGTCTAAGACGCACTACTTTTGCCCAGATAACACTTGCGTGTTTACATACAAAAAAAGCGCGTGAAACCGGGGAACCCCTCCCCCTCCCTCTGGTTTTCTTCCTCACTACCCTCCTCATTTTCTTCCCCAAATAGAATTTTTGAAAGAACATATCAATTTTAGATCTAAAATTGAGCGAATTTTGTTCGTTTGTTATCCAAATATTGTGAAAACTATTTATTTGTGATAGATTTAAAAGCTTTAACGGTAGTATTGAAAGTTTGGTGAAAAAATCTAGAATCCACCATTGTTAGAGTATCGAAAAAGTTTGAAAATTCAATTGGGTCTTGTTGATTATTGGGTTATTGAACTCAATTTGTTGCTCGATTATTTTCGGCTAGTTGTCTAGATAGTGTGGTTGAATTTTGGTAGTATTGGAAACTTTCTCACAAACAACCATGGTGTTAGCAACAATGGTGCGTAAGATAGAAAATGGAAAATGAAAAGATGAAGAAGATAGATTTTAATTTTAATTTCTAATATCTTTTTCCTTTTTAAAGTCAATGACACGTGTAACGACCCTATTAGGGCGTGACTTTCACGTTATCTGAAAAATTGGTCAAGCATAAAAGTAGTGTGTCTTAAACACACTTTTGAAAGGTTGAGTGTGTAAAAGGTTTCCCGTAAAAGGAAGGTGTGTAAAAGGAATTTCGCTGCAAGATTGATGGGTAAACTATATATTTTGCCTAAAATTATCAACTAAATTGCATAATGTTCTAAAGTGTTTGAGTTTAAACAAATTTATAGCATACAAAAAGTTAACCATTGTTTATCGGTTAATATCTTTAATTTTTTAACTTTCTTTCTTGAGTGATGTGTATGATTGGAAGTAATAGTTACGTCTTTAATTTGTTTGTATACTATCTAAAGAAAAAAAGAAAGGAACATTCAATTATCCCTACTTATGAAACTTCTTGCTTGAAATTTTCATACGTAATATTTTCGCAACAGTTTCAATTATAATTATCTCTTTCAAGACCAACCAGCCATCGACTGGTAAAAAAGTACTAATGCTTAAATTTACAATGTTTACCGTCATAATAAAACTCATAAAACCTAAAGATCTAAATCTTAATAAAAATGACAACAGACGAAATCTTGCAAATAGGTAACATGAAAAGTGAAGTGGTCAACCATTTGATACGACCTCCAAATACCCAAATAATACCCTTTATTTTGTCATAAATAATTACTATCAAACACTATATATTTTCTTTTTATCTCAAAAAATTGTAATCATAATACATTTAAAAGATTAAACCTTTTGAAGAAACCAGCCTTCCATATCTCACGAGTCTCCGCTAGCGTTGATAATAGGCTAGATTCATGTAATTTGGCGATTGTTTATGCCCCAACTTGACTATGCTTCACTGTTCTAGGATAGTTAAATGATAATAAATTAGCTCTAATTGTGAGTTTCATGTTTTGCAGGAGCTAGTTGCGCTTATGAGAACTTAGGACAGTGGTTGGAGCTAAATTAAGGCAAAGGAAGCCCCTCAGAGCTGAGTACATTGAAAGAAGAGAGAAAAGAAGAGCTGAAATGATGACTGATCACGCCCAACTATGTCTTATAAAAAGGACAATGCGGTCGTTGCAAATATAACCCGGTTTACAAGTCCGGAGTCGAATCCCACAGAGAACAAAGGCTTAGCTACAGCTGTTCACTATCACCAAGAAGACAAGCTTGAACAATTCCTAACTTATAGATATTTAGATTCTTGTGTTTAACTAATTGATTAACAAATTAAAATAATAAATTAACAACTAAAGATACTAAGAGTTAGAGACAAGATTAAGGAGGTCTAGAGTTATGATTTTCCCAATTGTCGGAATCCTTCCCGCTATGTCTTCTATAATTTCGCCTAAGTATTCTCTACCAATCATGAGCACTCTTATTACCGTAAATCTCTCCCGAGTAATCACGACAATTTACTAGACGCACTCTCCCGAGCTACGCTAGCTGGCTTTTGATACAGCTCACTTCAGATCGCACCCAAGGCTTCGTTATCCCTAATCCCGCCTTTAAACCCTCGGTTATTGATCCCTCATATACTCTGGGAGTGGTGTTGTTCAACAATTACCTAAATATGCACTCTCTCCCGAGTTATGCATACTAAATAGGCACAACTAATTGAGAGCTCTTCAATTAACTACAATAAGAACGTAGTTGAACAAACAGAGAAAAACTATGGCTCAATTATATAAAAACATAACAAGAATTTATCCTTACAAAAGGTTCTATCAAAACTCTAGATAACAAATTAGCTATTCATAATAGTATGTAAAACTACGATACTAAAAGTCATAACCAACAATGAAAAATAGGAAGAGGAAGGAAAAACTTGTAGAAGAATTCCCAAGCCTTGCTCCTATTGTGTCTTTGCCTCCTTAGGTCAAATCTATGTCAAAAATATGTCTAATCTCTTTCTTGGCCGACTTCCTTGGTTTAATATAGGGTTTGGGGCTTAAAATCCCGTGTTTTGCACTTTAGTCCCTGAAATTTTCGCCTCCTGCCGCGGTTCTACCGCGGTCGCGGTCAAACATGGCCTCTGCTGCTTCAATTGTCTGCGAGTAGCCCTCACCGCGGTTCTGCCATGGTCGCGGTAAAACTGCAGTATTTCATCTTGTTCCGTTTGGAATTTAAAAAAGCATAAAAATGAAAGTTGTAGCCCTTTGAGTTAGCTTTCCAACCATATATTGTGGAGCCCAAATGGGATTCTGAGTAAAAAGTTATGTCTATTGTACTAGACAGTGCGCAATATGCCTCTTCGAGTTTTCGTTTTGTTGTTTTATCATCCGTTGATCCCCGAACGCGATCCCGGCTTAATTCCTTGAGTTATTACTCAGACTTAAAAGCTCCCAACCACTTAAATTCATTACATAACATCTATATAGCTCGGAATCACACCTACAAGGCATAAAACACACAATTAGTGCAAAACACTAGCGATTAAAGCGCAAACTCAACTAAAGTGCAGTAAATTAGAGTGTAATAATCGACTAAAATACGTAATTATAGCCTATCATCAACACCCCACACTTAAACCATTGCTCGTCCTCGAGCAATCAAACTACACTTTTTTTTATAGACACGACCTTTTTAAACAATTCTCCTAACTCATCACACCAAGAGTATTTAAAATAGACTAAGCACAAAAGCGTAACATCTTCACCTCAAGATTTGACTCATAAGTACCACGCATTATTCACAATTCACCTACTTACTCTAACATAGAGGTCACTGACATTACCTTTCCTTCATGAATCAAGTGCCCTCACACAACAAAAGAGAGTAGTTCCACACAATAAAATTTAAGAACACTTAGGAACTCAAGATAGAAAGAATTCACTCACTCTCAGAAATAACATTCATATGCCACAAAAGATGCACCATAAGCTTGCCCGTAGTGTACTACTCTACTAATGGAGCTCATTCAATCTAGGATCAATTAGGACTTTATTTGGTTGTAATGTAGGCTGAGGGACGGGTAAGATACATTTAGATATAAGAGTGACTACACCTCCCCAAACACTTTAATACATACACTTTAATATTTAAAACCCCACTTATGTCAAACCAAAACTCCACCTTCATATCAATGTATATTAACTCCATACTTCTTTAAGCACAATTACATCAAAAGTCACCGCCACAAGAAATATTCTTCACAACAATACAACTCTTTTTTTTCTTTTCTTTCTTTTACAATTCAAGTGGCTCTTACTTTTTTTTTTAGAAATAGTGCATCTTTCTCCTTATTTCATTAGTTCCACTCAAAAGCCAAACCAACCACCCCACACTTTAACTTTTATAAAGTTCATAACAATTCAAGTGCTCATGAGAGGTGAAAAGGTTCAAAAGATGGTTAATTCAAACAAATGGGTAAGGCTTGTAATGTGGTTGCTAAAGAAACAGGATTACAGGCTCAAAGGGGTTAACTACGATACATAACAATTAGGCGGATAAAATATAGATATCTGGCTCAACAAAAAAAATGCCTATATCACTTCCAAGACTGAACAAAACTACTATTTCGCTTTGCAAACACACGGGGCAAGTTCTAGGCATCAAATGCAATGCACAGAATACAACAAACCTCACGCACACATGGCACATGACTCGCTCAAGATTGGATCATCAAGACACTCTAGTCAAAGCAGTTAAACAAAGTTAAGATCATACAATTTAAGGTACTTCTACAAGAGTCAAAAATTGAGCCTAAGCGTCACAACCAAAGTACTCACTATTCTCAAGGCATAACAAAGTCAAGAGATATTGCTTCACTTCAAAACACAACATAATGGCTCCTACTCCCAAAAAAAAACTAACTACACCCGGTACAAATAAAACCCTTGGAAAAGAACTGTGGTTTAAAGAAAAACCAAGGGATAATTATTACACTACCTAATAAAAGAAAATCTTTTTGTACTTTTTCTTTAGACTTAAATCCCTCAAGAAAATTGTCTAATAGATCCATCATCGGGAAAAGTCCAATCTTTTCTATTTAAAAAAAATTGTTCAATTAAACTAATACAACTAAAATAGCATAGAAAGTCACCCAGACAATCTTCTCACCCCACACTTAAAATTGTGCATTGTCCCCAATGCACACCATAACTAATAAAAAGGGTAAAAGAGACTCCCTGGTAGGCCAAAGGCCGAAACATTAACAGCTCATGGGGTACTCAGACTTCTCCCAAGTTTGGTCCTTTGTGCGGGTACCTCACACTTAGTTTCAACCATTTGGTTTGTTGTTGCATCCGTCCAATACCTTTACTTTCCATGCTCTTAGAAAATAAAAAATTGACACTACAAAAATAATACAATTAAAAAATAAAAATAAATAAAAGAAAGCAATAAAGTTAGGTTGCCTCCCAACAAGCGCTTGATTTAACGTCGCGGCACGACGCGGATCACTTTTTGCCTCCACCTCGAGTTTATGAATTGAACCCCAAGTTTTGATTCAAGCTTATGATTATGGTCATGGGGCGGTGGAACGAATCTGACTGGCCCAATAAAATAATATAGTATTCTGCACTTCTTGGCCTTTAGATGAGGTGTGTAATCCCGACTTTCTGAAAAGAAGAATTCCAGAATGTAAGCACTTTGTTCCTCATTCCTTGACTCCTCAAGTGGCACGGACGACTCTATTTTCATATCATCATCTAAACACAATGTGGAAAAATGCTTGGAGTGAGGACCAATGCGCTCAACTACATGAACATTGGGACAGTCTACATTCTCAACACTAATGACAATAGAGTCAACTAAATATGTATCCTCAATATCCTTGGTTGACTCTAGTATCTCCTCTACGACATCGGCATCCTCAAAATCTAGATGGTTAGAGTGTTGGGGTTCTACTTTGGATCCCTCCATTGGCACCTCAATTTCCGTCTTCTAATGCAAATTGCTCCCGGCTACTATCCATAATATTGACATATTGAGCATTAAAAGCTTCAACTAGTTGACTCACTTGAGCCTCTAAGTTGCGAATAGTTTCATCTTGCCTTTCTACCTGCAGCTGTATTTTACTTTGTTGTTCTATAATGCACTTTAACATATCTTCGATCTTCTTTAGGTCAGCTTCCCTAGGTTCTTTGTTCCTGTTATCCTCACAAGAAAACGTAGAATCATCATAATAAGGGGTTGGGGGAAGATAAGAAATATAAGCACAACCATGAAAGTTACCATCCTGACCACCACACATATCATACACATTCCACACATAAGATTGAGTTGGTGCACATAATTCGCTCTCGCGAATATTTTGATAATTTTTCCAAGGGTAGTTTTCATCACAATATTCGTAAGGAGGATTAAAAGTAGAATTACCAACATCAAAAATTTCATAATTCAATTATGCCATGTTTTTTTAAAATCAACAAGTAAAACAAAAAAAAAATATCAAATACAAAAAAAATAAAAATAAAAGTTCAAACTTGAAACCTAGCAATATGTACACCTACAGGTACACCGTTAGTTCCCCGGCAACGACGCCAAAATTTGATCACGCCCAACTATGCCTTATAAAAAGGACAATGCGGTCGTTGCAAATATAACCCGGTTTACAAGTCCGGAGTCGAATCCCACAGAGAACTAAGGCTTAGCTACAGCTGTTCACTATCACCAAGAAGACAAGCTTGAACAGTTCCTAACTTATAGATATTTAGATTCTTGTGTTTAACTAATTGATTAACAAATTAAAATAATAAATTAACAACTAAAGATACTAAGAGTTAGAGACAAGATTAAGGAGGTCTAGAGTTATGATTTCCCCAATTGTCGGAATCCTTCCCGCTATGTCTTCTATAATTTCGCCTAAGTATTCTCTACCGATCATGAGCACTCTTATTACCGTAAATCTCTCCCGAGTAATCACGACAATTTACTAGACGCACTCTCCCGAGCTACGCTAGCTGGCTTTTGATACAGCTCACTTCAGATCGCACCCAAGGCTTCGTTATCCCTAATCCCGCCTTTAAACCCTCGGTTATTGATCCCTCATATACTCTGGGAGTGGTGTTGTTCAACAATTACCTAAATATGCACTCTCTCCCGAGTTATGCATACTAAATAGGCACAACTAATTGAGAGCTCTTCAATTAACTACAATAAGAACGTAGTTGAACAAACAGAGAAAAACTATGGCTCAATTATATAAAAACATAACAAGAATTTATCCTTACAAAAGGTTCTATCAAAACTCTAGATAACAAATTAGCTATTCATAATAGTATGTAAAACTACGATACTAAAAGTCATAACCAACAATGAAAAATAGGAAGAGGAAGGAAAAACTTGTAGAAGAATTCCCAAGCCTTGCTCCTATTGTGTCTTTGCCTCCTTAGGTCAAATCTATGTCAAAAATATGTCTAATCTCTTTCTTGGCCGACTTCCTTGGTTTAATATAGGGTTTAGGGCTTAAAATCCCGTGTTTTGCACTTTAGTCCCTGAAATTTTCGCCTCTTGCCGCGGTTCTACCGCGGTCGCGGTCAAACCGCGGTCAAACATGGCCTCTGCTGCTTCAATTGTCTGCGAGCAGCCCTCACCGCGGTTCTGCCACGGTCGCGGTCAAACCGCGGTATTTCATCCTGTTCCGTTTGGAATTTAAAAAAGCATAAAACATGAAAGTTGTAGCCCTTTGAGTTAGCTTTCCAACCATATATTGTGGAGCCCAAATGGGATTCTGAGTAAAAAGTTATGTCTATTGTACTAGACAGTGCGCAATATGCCTCTTCGAGTTTTCGTTTTGTTGGTTTATCATCCGTTGATCCCCGAACGCGATCCAGGCTTAATTCCTTGAGCTATTACTCAGACTTCAAAGCTCCAAACCACTTAAATTCATTACATAACATCTATATAGCTCGGAATCACACCTACAAGGCATAAAACACACAATTAGTGCAAAACACTAACGATTAAAGCGCAAACTCAACTAAAGTGCAGTAAATTAGAGTGTAATAATCGACTAAAATACGTAATTATAGCCTATCATCAATGACCCAGCTTAGCGCAGCCATTAGCGCGACCGCGCTAGCCCAGAAATTCGAGGCAGAATACTATGCCATATGCGCATTAGCGCGCCCACTGGCGCGACCGCGCTAGTCCAGTTCAGAACATATAATTCAGGGGTAAACTTGAAAGTTCGGGGATAATTTCACTTAACCTATAAGAGGTCCAGCTCGCCTAAAAGGGACATTATCAAGGTTTTTACAGCTTAGTTGAAGGCAAGGAGAGGCAAGAGGCAAGGATGATAATTCAACATCGAGTTCTTCCTTTCTTCCTTGTGTATTTTACCTTTTATGATGAATTTTCCTGTTGTTAGTATGAATACGATTATGAGTAGCTAAATATTTAGTCTAAGGTTTTGATGGAACCTGTTGAAGGATGAACTTCGTGTTATGTTAATATAGTTTGCCCGGTTTAATCTCTATTTGTTCAACTACGTTCTTGTTGTAGTTAATTGATAGGATCCTCACTTAGCTGTGCTTATTTAGTATGTATTATTCGGAAGAGAGTGCATATTTAGGTAATTGTTGAACAACACTACTCCTAAAGTATATAAGGAATCAATAACTGAGGGTTTAAAGGCGGGATTAAGGATAACGAAACCTTGGGTCCGATCTAAAGTAAGCTGTAATAAAAGTCAGCTAGCGTAACTCGGGATAGTGCATCTAGTAAATTGTCGCAATTACTTGGGAGAGATTTACGGTAGTAAGAGTGCTCATGATCCATAGAGACGATTAGACAATTCTATGCGAAACATAATCGGAAGGGATTCCATCAATAGGGAAAATCATAACCTTAGATCCTTCTCTTATTTGCTTACAACTTAATCATAGTTAGTTGTTAGTTTACTTGCTTTTATTCAGTTATAGTTAGTTAAAACATCTTCAATTGTTATTCAAAATATATGGGAAGTTGATTACGAAGAATTTAGTGAGTCTAACAAAAGTAATTGGTAGGTTAATTCTCTGAGGATTCGACTATGGGCTAAATACTCGGATTTTATTTACAACAACTGCTTTGTCCTTTTTATAAGACATAGTTGGACGCGATCAAGCGTTATCGGCGATTTTCATCATCCGTGAAGTTGAGAGTAATGGGAGTTGAAATCCAACATATCTACGTGCTTCTTTCTTCAAGGGAAAAGAAAGGAAAAGAAAAAAGAAAGAAAACAAAAATATAAGATCAAAGAAAATCTACTGCCCAAAAGTGTACTTGTGGGAAATTAATGGAAACCTTTATATAGTTCTTTCTTAGTTGGTGTCTTTGACACTTTCACATATTTATTAGTAGAATTAACCAGCATTAATTTACTTAATATAACTCCTCGTATCCTACAGATTGTTATACTGACGAAGAAGTTTTTTCTTTTCAACACCAACTAAGAGGTTGGCTAATAATTAAAAAATATAGCTGAAATTATTCATTTAATATAAGAATTTTTTGGGTGAAGGATAAATGGTCACTCTACTTTTAATGGACAATTTGGTAATTCAATCTTAATATTTGGAGGTGAAGTCATGGCGACATTATATGCCAAAATAATGAGTCTAAAAAAACATACAACATTTATTTCTTAATTTTTGAGAAGTAATTTTTACTAATTAGCATAAAGGACAAAATGGAACATACTTTTTTAAAATTCACGAGGTAGGACTCTTCCCTACACAAAATTAAATCTGAAACATATAATTGATTTAGAGCTAATGAGGGATGGAAACAACAAAAGATATTAATTATGAGAAGTTGAGAACAATAGGAGCTTTTCTTAGTGAAAATCTCAAATAAATTAGTTGCAAAATTATAAAATCTGAAGCCATTTATAAACTTCAAATATAACAAAATTAACTTTTCTCATAGACAGATTATAGAAAAAAATTATTAAAGTAATGCTTTTCATAACCTCGAAGCAAATTATTTTTGTGCAATCATATCATTTTTACTGCGCAAATCAAAATTAAATATTACTTCATAACAAATAATAGATTGTAGTAAGTTGGAAATAACCATAGCCTCTAAATTTATTGAATTATTTCATAGAGCAGCACATAATGCTTAATTTTTTTAAATCTCCAAATCCATATTCAAAAATGACTTATCGGATGTTGGCTTCAAATTAAAGATAATGAGTTCATATTTAAATTGAAAATTACTTGCAAGATAAGAAATAATATTATACCTTCTCACTACTTAATTTAATTGGATATAAGTACTCGTTCTCACCTGAACTTCTTCCATTTTATCTTCTTCTTGCCATTGTGTTAATATGATCTTTGTTTATGCATCAATTTTAGTCATATCCTATTTTATGTTTCTATCTTTTCGCTTCAGATCAATCTCTAATGCAAAGATTTATTGAACTAAATACAATATAATAATCTTCAGATGACCATATTATAAAGCAAGCCAAATAAAATGCTCCGACCTAATGTCAATTAAGTGCTTTAATGTTATCTTCTATTGATTTATCATCCAAGATATAAGGTACAATGTAACCAACCAGATTTAATCATAGTAGAGTGATTTATTTTCTCAACTACACAAAGAGTAGTACTATAGCCGCCAACACCAGCCTCAACAATAATAAAATCAAAATTAAAGGTTTGAAGGAGTTTAGAGAGACAAAACAAAAAAGAGTAATTCTAATAAATAACAAAAAGAAAGCACAAAAGAGTGAAAGGAAATGATTCTTACACGTAGACTTCTCTATTCCTTCTCGTGTTATATGTGTCAAAATCATCATATAGTATACCATCATCCTAAAAGAAGCATATTTAACCAATAAAAATAAGGAAAGAATTGCATACTAAAGTATCCAAATTAGATTCACATACTAAAGTATCCAAATTTATCTGTATACACACTATCCTCCTCAGACCTCACTAATAAGATTTAACTGGATCTTCATCGTTATTGTTGTTGTTGAATCATAACAATTACCATAAGAAATTCATCTTGAGAATAGAAGCCTAGAAGAAAAAAGACAAAGCAATGAAGTGATTTGACACTTTGGTGTCTACTTTTATATAGTATACTATAGTGAAGTATAATTAAAGGATAGACATAGTTATTACTATAACCTTTAGAAACTCAAAGAACCAAACAAATAAAAATTGGAATGTGAAAAGGTGTTATTCTAATCCTCCCTCATTTACCCGGGTAAAAAATTATTTTTTTTAGATTCTAATTCCTCCCAATAATTACTGGCACACGAAACAATTTTCTCCCACTCATCCAATTCAATGCACCTAACGATTCAATGCACATGAAATTGTCTTTTATATTCATGTAATTTAATAGAAGGAATTGTTTTTGTTTAAGGGCAAAATTGTCAGTCAAGTTTTTATGGGTAATTTTGTAAATTAAGTTTAACTTAAAATGCTCCCACTTATAATATAATATGATATGATGATGATTAACTTTAGTGTACGTGTGTTGCACGTGTGTTCCGCGTCTATTAATAAAATATTGTATACAAGTACAAAAAGTAATTCAGATTTCAATGATAAGAAGAAATAACATATAATATCGCTTTATTATCAATTCTTTTGAGAAACTGTTAAATAGTATGATACCAAATTGTTATATTGTTTTTTTAGTATTCATCAAGAAGAGAAGATTTATCCCCAAAAAAGTGTCTTGTTATAAATTATATAGTAGTTATTTCATAAATTGATATGGACTTAATGATCAGAGTATTGTCGTGATTCAACCAACAGAATATCAAACCAAAAGGAACAATTATTTATTATCATTTTGAAGTGATAATTCAGATTGTTAGGAAAATTTAAAAATTATTCTATTTACCAAAGTAGTCTATAATTTGTTGTTAAATTTAGGTAGAATAATTAAACCACTCGCAAACCATGCACCTAATAAGAGTCAATCAATATTTTTAAATATTTTTGTGATTGACATCCCACTTTAAGAATTCATTCTTTTTTATTATAATGGTCTCTATATCAATTGCTAAGAGCAATAAAAGTAATAACTACACTCATATTTGTTTCAAACATGAAACAAAAACTTGGAAAGAAATCAATGTGGAGATGAATCCTTAGGAAAATTAATATGAAATGTATTATATTTATATAAAATAATTCAAATAAGGAAAAAAATTATGTAAGCTATAATTGATTTTAAATTTTTTAAGTTTTAGAATTTCTACATAGTTCGAATAAGGAAAGATGTAATAAGCAAAATTTTAATTGCTTTTAAAATTCTAAATTAAAAAAGTGAAATTACAAGTTTGTAAATCTATTTTTAAAATGTACCACACTTGGTCCACGGGTAGATATCTTCTAAAAGCAAAAAATTATTCTCTCATCATTAAAAAACAATCCACAATAATGAACAAACATGAATAAGAATTCGATTTCTAGATTAAGATAAAATCTTCAGCGATACCTTTAAAATTACGAAATCAATGAGTATATAATTACATACAATCTGATTCAAAAGATCTTTTTGGGTTGAATCTTTTGCAGGGAAAATATAAAGGCATTCAACGACAACACATAATCTATGAACAAACAAATACAAACACTTTGACCATGTTTTATAGTCCTCTTCAATTTCAGTAGTCTCTTACTGCATATGCACAAAGCATCCGTAGTCTAATCAACCTACCTACAAAATCTTCTGATACTATGTGTTGCACACAACGAACAGATTATTAAAAATTAATGATTAAATACATGCGGGATAGATCAAGTTTATTTTTTTTTAAATATCTAAGAAAATAAGTTATATATAAGATTAAAAAAATGGTAACAAGGTGTGAAAAACATAACTAAAAATTTTAATATGACTCATTCTATTTCGCCTAAAATAAAATATAATCAAGCTCCAAATAAAACTGTTACCACGATGAACATGGATGAATCAATATGAACTTCACTTCTTTGTTAGAGAATTTTCAAGTCCATTAAAAATTTCGTGATCACTTACTGTTTTCTTATCAATTTAGTCTATATAGCAAATTTACGAAGGAAAATTAATAATTGAGCCTATCTTTTGGCCAGACCTTTGGTCTGAGTTATAGGATACATAAATTAAACAAGATATATAGAATTAAAAAATTTCGTAGTCATTATAAAATAAAAAATAGAAGAATACACAGAATAATTCATACTCATTCAAGAAAGAAAAGAAAAAAAGGTACTCATGCTATCTTCACTCTAAAAGATACTCATGCCATGTTCCCTCTAGTGCCCCGAAGAATCTGGAGAACATATAAGCGTTAATAAATTTAATAAATTGTAAATAATAAAAAATCAACCAACAAATTGATTTCATAATCAAGGCGTTTCCACATATCAATACTTGGTAGTCACAAAAGTTCTATATGAAAGATATACAAGAGCTTCACATAAACAAAAATCAGCTTTTATACCATAACATAGGAGAACGAAAAATATAAAACAAACAAAGATAAATAAAATAAAGATCCGAACTTTATTAACCCGACCAAGAACGCATAAGTAGCGACGATTTGGTCGGAGGCCAACTTTAACTTGCACAAAAAATACTTGTAATAGTTTACATCTTAGATTTTGATTTGGACTCAATAATAACTCTATGAATCCCTTTATGACTATAAGGCAGTAAAAAATATACATTAAATTTTTGTCGAATGGATATGAGTTATATTTGTATTGAAATTGTTCATAAAGGCAACATTTATTTAGAATTCTATTTTTGGTTAAGTAAAATATTATGCTACCAAAGGAGAAAAAAGGATTTCTTAACATAAAAGAAATAGCAAGAAGTCTAAAATATTAGGATAATAATAAAATGACTATTTTGTCTAGTGCAAACTTTATTTTTTAAGAGTAAAAAAGGCGAACGACATTTCGTTAAGGGTTTTCATGATTTTAATATAGTATAGATTAAAACTAATTCTGTTGTGCATTTTACTCAATAGTTACCTACATGTTCTTTTTAAATTTTGGTGTCAATTTCATGAACTAAAAAGGTGGGGAACATGTTCACTTATATTGATTGGGTGGCCGGGGATAGGGATGACAATGGGGCGGGGTGGATTTGGATATTAGCGGGGCGGGTTCAATTTTTAAATTTAAAAAAAAATGCAGGACGAGGCGGGTCGCGGGTGGAGATTTAATTTTAAAAGGCTGAATAATATTTAAAACCCTAATCCCAAATACTCTCAATTTCACTCAGACTTAAAACGGCTCATCTCTCATCTCTAAGATTTTGGTAACTGATACAAATGCCAGCAAACGACTTCCTTTTTCGAAAATATTTGAAAACGGGAATAAACTTAAATTCGATTTTAAACGTTAGATTTAATTATTTGATTAAGGATGGGTTCTGGTTCAGTAAGTAACTGATACTCCATGTTTAGCTATAACAAAATATAAAACAAAGTAACAAACAACAACAACGACCCAGTGTAATCTCACAAGTGGGGTCTGGGGAGGGTAATATGTACGCAGACCTTACCCCTACCCCGAAGGGTAGAGAGGCTGTTTCCAGGAGACCCTCGGCTCAAAAAAGCAATAGGAGATGATATATTAGTACCATAAAAATGCGTAATAAAAATAACAACAATATATAAGAGATATGAAATATGAAATACAGAATACGAAATACGAAATACGAAATAGATGGCTATAAAAGCGAGAAAAATACGGAAGAAATACTTTCTACTCCATTAATTATTAGAGAGGAGTTGTAGGGCATTAAATTTTATATTTATTTATATTTATAGTTGTATCCAATATTTTTGGCGATTTGAGTGTATGTTTAGTAACAAAGTACGTATAACTTAGATCAGTATTTTGAGAAGTTTGAATTACCTAACAAATGAAAATGAAAAATTTATTTGGTATCTTTTATTAGACACAAAATAACATAGTGAAGATTTTCGCTAAAGAAAATATAATAAGAAGACGAACAAATGCTTCATTTCACCAGTCAAAATCAGCTTGCCTTTTCTGAGGATTGTCTTGATTGCTCAATCCTCAAGTTGAGATTAGGATTAGGTTTAAATCAAATTAAAATTAAAGAAGTTTATCTACCTTAAATTGCATTGAAGGTGAATTTATTGGCCTCTTTATATACCAACGTTAAAGTTGTTAATTTTGACAACAAATTAATTAGACTCAAAATTCATAAATTCTATTTAACCGTTCAAATGTTTCTTCTTTGTTTTTTTCAAAGAATAAATAGGTAATTTGTAATTTAGAATCGTCCGAATGACTACTGTGCCACTGTTATAAATTTAAAAAAAAATGCGGATGCGAGGCGAGGCGGGTGAACGCGGGTGGAGTGCGGGGCAGGAGAATGCGAGTTTAAATCCTATGTGGGCGGGGCAGGTTTAAATTTCACGGTTTCAGACAGAACCTGCACGCACCCGCACCGCCTGCCATTCACAGCCGGGGAGGAGATACTGGAGGTTCAAGAAGTATAGAGGTGAGAGTAAAATGGGTTAGGGGCGGTCTGTGTGGTGTTCACCATATAAAAATTTAAGTTCATGGCAGTGCTAACGGAGGAGGGGTTTTTGTAGGAAAAATACAACAAAGGATAAACGATTGTTTTCGCATAGTAAAAGTAAAAATCTGACCCTTTTTCCTCTAGAAATTTTTGTAACATGTTTCCGTACAAAACAAATTTCTATTTTCTTAGGCATAAAGAGTCCCAAACAAATTGGCAGTACTTAAAAAAGTTTAGTATAGCTTCTTTCGGGAAGAAAAAAAAATGTTTACTAGCTTTATTTAATTATTTATTTATTAACATTTGACAACAATTTCTAACTCTTGAGAGTTGACAGATAGGTATAAGTTTAACTCTGGTTTATTTCTCGATAACATTATCTTCCTGAAAATAATTTTTATTATATGGTTGAATTATATAGATAAAATATTTTTGATGAACAATAGCGTTAATATTAGTAGAAACCTATTCTTGCAATTTTTTTAGTTTCTTAAAAGAAAAGAAAACCTTCTTTAAAATCACTCATTGGTGTCATTTTATATGACATGCTTTCAATTTTTCTTATCTATTTCAGAAAGAATTTCTTTTGTGCCAACTATTAACCTTATTTTCCATGCTACTTATTTTAAAGAATAAATTTGATATTTTATATAGAATTGACTTTTATTCAGAAGTCATTATTTATTTTTAAAATTTTATACTCAATAAACACATTCACACAAAATGTGATAGTAAAGTAGTACTACTCTATTATTTTTATCAAGTATCGACAGTGATGGCGGTGTTAGCATGGAGTATTTCAATAAACTTTCATTTTTTGGGATAGAAAAGGAACTTTTGTGTTGATCCCAAACCCAATTCCCAAACTTGTGTCTTTCTCAGCACTAAATTAATACTAAGACAAAATGTGAAATCCTTTCCTCTCTACCCTTTCACTTTCCCTCTAAAAACTCATTTTCAACAAAACGGTACACAACCCAAACCTTAACCACTACGATCAACAGTCGGAATGAGGCCGGGGAAAGAAGAGGACGAGTGGTGGAACGACGAGACGATTATTGAGCTAGGGTTGAAGCCGCCGGATGATCTCCGTTGCGAAAGGTCAGACGGCAAGAAATGGAGGTGCAGCGGCTACAGGATCCAAGGTAAACCCCTGTGCCAGAAGCATTTTCTTAAACCACTTATAGAACATTTACGCCGTGAGAAAAGGGTTTCAGTGGTCAAGAGGGTGAGAAGGAGAGAAGAAGAGGAGCCGTCATCCGTAGTGAAACCGCAGAAGAAACTGCGGGCAAGACGCAATCTAATAAGGGATAGCGATACGAGTGATTCTGGTGAGAGTGAGACGCATGATTTAAGTGAAGAACCAGAGGATGTAAAGCCTGTGAAGAAATCTCCTTTACGTGAGACGAAAATAGGGAGAAACGGAGAAGGTTACGAGGAGAATGACGTACCAGAGGATGTAAAGCCTGCGAAGAAATCTCCTTTACGTGAGACGAAAATAGGGAGAAATGGAGAAGGTTACGAGGAGAATGAGAGGATGATGAAAGATAGTAGTGTGAAAGTTGAAAATAAAGATAGTTTAGATGATCAGATAAAAATAGGAGGTAAGGGTGAAAAGAAGGAAGATCTGTTGTTTAATGAGGGATTTTCGGGAAGTATAGAGGAAAAGAATGTCAGCGCCAATGAATCAGAGGAGAAAGGTTGTTCCAAATTGGTCAAATCTGCTGAAAAGTGTGTCACAACTGAATCTTCTTCGTTAGAAAAGGATAGAATGAAAGGGATTTCACAAGAGGAAGAAGAACATGGGGATGTTGAGAGGGATAGCAATGAGAATAAACCTGAAGGTGAGAAGGTTTGTGGAGTGGTTAAAAAAGGGATTGGATGTGATTTAAGGAAAACGAAGTTAAAGGGGAGTAGAGAGGATATTCCAAGTGCCGAGGAGGAGAAAGATGGTAACTTCTGTAATTTAAAGAGGAAGCATTCAGCTAAATCACTGGAATCTCTTGCAGAAGGTGATAAAACTGCATCTGTACTTAGGAGAAACAGTAGGAAATTACCAGAGAAGAAAAGAGTGGAAGTTTCTTCTAAAAAGCAGGATGATGATGACCAGGATCACTGTGAAGATCCAAAGGGCGTAAGAAGTAGTAAGGGTAAAAACAAGAAGATCGACCCAAGAAGGAAGCATTTTAGTACTGATGTGAGTTCGTTTGCTCTACTCCTGATTTAATCTTTCTGTTGTAGGCTGGAATTTGTGATCATAACCTTACATCATTTTACTAAGCAGGACCCACTGGATGATTGCCAGATGTGCCATCAGTGCATGAAAAGCGATCGGAAGGTTGTTAGGTGCCTAAGGAGATGTCGCAGACGCTATTGTAGCCCTTGTATTGAGAGATGGTAATAGTTTATTGATTTTACCTTTGAGAGTTTCTCACTATTCTTGGCTACTGAAATTCTGTCTTTTAAGTTAAAGAGTATTGTTCTAGGTTATCTAAGCTCTTTTTGGTGTCATCTCATATTTCAACTGAACAGCATAGTTGTAGGTTGATAGAACGGGAGAAATGTGTTCCTTTGGTTGCGAATTTTACATGGAATAAGATTACTTGAAAATAACACCCTTTTCAGATGCATAACTTACACATGGAAAATTACAACATTTTACTTTGATTTGTGTTTCTGGATGATTAGATAGATCATTTCTTGGTGTTCTGTGCCTTCTGCAGTCATTTAGTCGGTGTCATTCTGAGTTATTGATGTAATTCATTCTAAGTAGTGCTGTTGTTTATGGACAACATAACCATATAATATCCATGCCAGCATTAATGTTTTGGTATGCGATGAAGGGTTCAATCTAAGCCAATATCGCATTATCTTTTACATGGTTACACCTCTCAGATGTTTGTTAAATCACAGGGCTGGATCTAGTGGAGGTTTATCCACAATAGCGATATCTTGCTCAGCTGAATGATCTAGCTGGCTGGATATTTTAGTGTTTACTGTGGGGATGCCTGGGGAGAACTACTTAATAGAATGCCAATTAATTCTCTTTTCTCCACAGGGTGATATTGGAGTAACTTGTTCATGAATCCACCTCCTACTGAGTAGCTTGAAAGATGGGTCAGACTTGTTAACAACGGTTATTCATGCTTCGTGGACATTATAAATGTTTTTTTATCTCCTTTCAATTGACTACATTATGAATTTACTGATTTCGCTTAGGTAAAGCTAATCGGGGGCCTCTTATAGTTTGAAACTGTAATTGAATAACAAAAGTATTGATGAACAAGCGCCCATCTGATTGTAGAATCTGTTGGCTAATGTAACTGCAACCATGCATACACACATATGTTTATTTTGTTGGTAGATGATCTATTTGCAAATGTATTTCTTTTGAAACCATAAATGTAGGTACCCACATCTGTCAAAGGAAGAAATTGCCGTGAAATGCCCATTTTGTCGTGGGAACTGCAATTGCAAAGATTGTTTACGCAAAAATGTTATCCTTAAGGTTAGATTTTTCCTCCTATATATTTCTTCATTCCACTTTCCGCTGTAGACCTCAGGGCTTGTGATTGTGGCATGCTGATGCATTATCTGATCTTATACTACAGGATCCAAAATATTCAGGAATACCACTGGAAAAGAAAGAACAAATTAATTGCTTGAAGTATCTTGCGAATGCACTTCATCCATTTTTGAAAGCATTTATCCATGACCAAACTATTGAAAAGGAGATTGAGGCAAAGATTAAAGGTATTATGCATATGATTCTTTTTCCTATGCATAAATAGTCTCCTGGTGATATTGTACCCTTTTAGTGACTTTTGCCTTTCCTCTGCTGCTATTTGTCCACAAGGTCCTTGTTCTGAGGTATTATTTGATCTTTCTTAGATTGACTAGTGTACACAAGTTTTCTGCTACTATGCTTATTGGTGAAAGCATTGGTAGCTTGAAAAAAGCTTATAGGCCAGAGCAAAGTTCATTTGGCAGTAACTTGAATTCATTTTACTAAATTTATCACCTTTCTAAGAAGTCTGATTTATTACCAAACAGTAGGAAGCCTTTCGAAAGCGGTATAGACGTGTAGTAATTTAGCAATGCCTGAGATACTTTTCTTTGTATTAACTACAATAGACTGCAACTTCACTTGAAGCATTTTTTTCCTTCCACTTATATGTCTTAGTCAGTTTGATACAAACTTTAATCCCCTTTCCTTGAGGGCTTAACGGTGGGGTAAATTTACATGATGTTATTACTGAAAGAAATTTTGGTCATTTGTCCTAGGTGGGAAACTTCCTGCGATCTGCTAGTCTTTAGTTGCTATTCTGCTGCTATTTCCTGGTGAATTTGTGTACTTTGACAAAGTAGTTACCTGTTTATTTATTTAAAGTGGTGGCTACGGTGCAGGATTGTCACTGACACGGGTGTCGATACCAAAAGCTACCTGTTATGAGGATGAGCGTGTTTACTGGTATGCCTCCTTCTTTGACTTGTAGGATTTCTCCCTTGCTCCTGTTGTCTTACGCATTGCCTTAATATGCTATGTTTCATGGCAGCAACAATTGCAGCACCTCCATTGTTGATCTCCATCGAAATTGTTCGATTTGTTCTTATGATCTATGTCTGACCTGCTGTCAGGAAATTCGAGAAGGTTATTTTCTAGGAGGTGAGACTGTGGTATTTGTTCAGTTTCATAATAGATGAAAACTTTACCTGCAAGGGGGAAAATCTCGTGTCATGTTCACCTTGTAAAACTTCTTTTGGCTTGATCAATAATGCATATTGTGCAGATGAAGATGGAAGGCTGCCTGGATGGAGAACAACAGAAACTGGTGATATCCCTTGCCCACCAAAGGAAAGAGGTGGTTGTGGAAATAACCACCTAGTACTTAAGTGTCTCTTTGGTGAAAAGCGAGTTCAACAGATAATGATGGAAGTTGAAAACTTAGTCAAAGCAACTTCATCTGCCAATGAGACCTTCTCTATTAAAGAACAGTGTTCCTGTAACTCTAAAAATAGGAGGAAAGCAGCTTCGAGATCAGATTCTGATGACAATTATTTGTTCTGCCCTGCTGCAAGCGACATCCAGGAAGGGCACCTGGAACACTTCCAGACACATTGGAGAATGGGAGAACCTGTCATTGTAAGCAATGTTCTTGAATTGGCATCTGGATTAAGCTGGGAACCTATGGTCATGTGGCGTGCATTCCGTAATATAGCAATCAAGGAGGGCTCATCAGATTTGATGGTGACGGCAGTTGATTGTCTTGATTGGTGTGAGGTGCATCATCTTTGATGGTCCCTTCTCTTTTATTTCCTGTTTTACTGGAACTCGTAATCTTTTATTAGAACTTGCGCTTCTTGTGCTATTCGACAATACTTTTAAGAGTTCAAGCAGGACGTAACCAAAACGAGTAAGTAATTTCTGGAATTACAACATTATATTGTCTGAGGGCTTTTTCTCTTTGAGAGATATTTTGTTGTCTATGAGGAAACCCATTTACAATATGTATTCCTTTTCCTAGTTTAGTTTCCAGGTCTTTGAAGAGTCTCGTATATTTCAAACATCAGTTATTGCTATGATATGCAGTTACCGTCTGGCAGTAGGTTCCTTTCACATAAGTGATATCAATTAGTGTTATGAGTTTATTTGTTTTGCATTATTTATTCCTTGGATGCAATTAGCTTTTGACTTCCATTTTGATGCCACATAATGATATTTAGAGAATCCTATGTAGCTTTCAAATGTCATAGCCTGAGTGTTGTCTGATCTAATTCAAGCCTGAAACTGATGTGTAGAAACTTGAGGTGAGATAATCCTCCTTTATAATTTTTTCCTTTCTTAATGCGAAGTGATCTAGTGTGATGCGCTGACCTGATCCATGAATTAATAGTTGTTACCGCTAAAGCTTCATATGATATGAGCAGAAAGAGCATCTCATAAAATGTTTAAATACAGTTTCCTACAGTCAGAGTGGCCTTTTATTGCCTACCAGTATTTCAAAAATAAAGTATCTAACATTTTGGGAAGTCCAAATTGGGAAGTGATGCGTTAAATGGAAGGGAGATGTTTGTTGGAGAGACATGAAATTATACCACTACATGGTTTACCTATAAAAAGATCGTCAGAGAATTCATGCTAAAAATCACGTGCTTACACTAGGTTCACCTGAAATATGATATTGTTAGTTCAGATAGTTCATGGTTCTTGGTTGAATGAGTCACCATGGCTCTAATCTAGCTGATTAAAGTGTCTTCAGTTTATCAATGCTGAGATAAGCTTCTCTTTATCTTCATGTCTTTCAGGTGGATATAAATATTCATCAATTTTTTAAGGGTTATGTTGAAGGTCGAAGGCACCGACGAAGTTCCTGGCCCGAAATGCTTAAGCTTAAGGACTGGCCCCCATCTACAGAATTCGAGAAGCGGTTGCCTCGCCATGGAGCAGAATTCATTAGAGTCTTGCCATACAAAGAATACACACATCTGCATTCTGGTATTCTTAATGTTGCTTCCAAACTTCCAGATGGTATACTGAAGCCAGATTTGGGTCCAAAAACATATATAGCATATGGATTTGCCGAAGAACTTGGACGTGGAGATTCTGTGACAAAGCTTCATTGTGATATGTCTGATGCGGTATGAATATTATGAGTTGAATAGTTGGTTCCAGCGCATTAATTACCCCTGACCTCTGTTGTCATTGGAATCTGGTAAAATCTTATGTCAGAATACTTGTGAAAACAGGTGTGGAGGGGGGGGGGGCAAACAAGATTTAGTTATTCATTTAACAGGGTGTCATCATTTAAGTAATACAGAGTGATTTTGGGTAATGGAGAACTTAAGGTTCCAAGGTGGAGGATATATATTTGTTTGGGTACTCCTTGGCACCCCCTTAGCCCCATTTTGCATTTCTTCTTCCTTTGCTGAGAATCGAGCTGTATATACTATAATATTTGACTATGTTGCTTGGACTCTGGTGCCGTTAATCGATTGGGGTGCTGGTTTAGAGGTCTGATTCTTCATCACATAAATTTTGGGATTAGAGGGTATGGATCCGAGTGCGGAT
Organism: Nicotiana sylvestris; assembly: GCF_000393655.2. Lineage (NCBI taxonomy): Eukaryota > Viridiplantae > Streptophyta > Magnoliopsida > Solanales > Solanaceae > Nicotiana > Nicotiana sylvestris. The sequence continues at coordinate 69,548,030 of NC_091058.1, forward strand.
ACGGGTGCTAGGATACGACCAATAAATGTATAATACGACATATAAAGTGTATATTTCAATTAATTAAGTTACTGAACTAAAATTAATAAATTTAGTTCTTTATAAACACCTAATATTTTATGCTTAAGATATCTCATGTATTAGCAAAGCAGTCTCATAAGGCAAAAATCAAACCAAATACCCAATTGATCTATACTTCTCGGTCATAGATGTAGCCAAAGCACCCAAGGTACGTTGACAAAAACTGGTGTGGATCCCATACACACAGCCATGGGATACTGATTTTGAAGAGTCCGAGCAACATAGATAGTTGACCCCAACTAGGACTTTTTGATTTGATCTTGCATAATTGTTTTTTAAAATATAAAATTTCCTGTTTATATGAACTTTGAAGTTTTATTTTGAAATCAAAAAAAAAAAAAAAGAAAAGAAAAGAAAAGAAAAGAAAAAGAAAATCAGCTTCAAATTTATATCTGGAACATAATTATTTGCACTGGATTTACTGGTAATACTGGATTTACACAAAGGACTACTGAACTTGGAGAAAAGTATAGAATCCAGAGAAACTTCTACTTATGGAATAGATACAGGGGTCCTCAGGACTAGAACTATTGTTTCACATGCAGTAACACAAACAATAGACTTTTCTGGACATAAGTTTCCCAGATGAAAGATCAATGTTTTTGCCTTAAAAGTGAGCCATTAATGTGGCCTCTATATTCACCATCAAAATCGGAGACCTGCACAGTCTTGCATTGATAACTCAATGCAGGGATTTCCTTCTCCTAAACCTGGTGGTATTTGTTTGTAACTGCGAAGAACTTAAGCTTACCCTTTAATATAATTTCACACAGTTTTCCAGTCTTATTTTAATTGTAATTGACTTACTATTTTTCTTGATATTGCAGGTGAATATTTTAACGCATACCGCTGATGTAACTATTGATAAGCAGCAGCTTTCAAAAATTAATAAGTTGAAGGAACAATACGCTTCTCGTGATCAAGAAGAACTCTATAGTACCGATAGAGATGATCATCTAATTCTTAATAGTGATTTTGCATCTGCAAAACAAGAAAAAGGAAGTGATTTTTTTTCCTCTGACCGGAATGTGCAATTGGAGGGCGGGTTATCTTCTGATCAGGTGGTTGATCCTGGAAACAAGTTTGACGGTTCAGAGGAAGAAAATGGTGGTGCAGAATGGGATATCTTTAGGAGACAGGATGTTCCCAAGCTCGAGGAATATCTTAAAAAGCACCACAAGGAATTTAGGCACACGCGTGGTTCTCCGGTGGACCAGGTGCATACCTCATTAATGTGAAGCATATGCATAAGTGTGAAGAAAGAATATATCCTTCAATCTATTAAACTAATCCTACTTTGGCCTGTGTTATTATTAGAAGTAAATAATTTTAGTTAATATTTTATTGGTATTGGTAGAAAAAGAAGAGCGTTTTAGGGGATTGGAAGCTCATATGTGAATATTTCTGGTTTATTTCTATATTGTTTACACTTTTGGAGTACATGAGACATTCCAATAAGTTGTGAGGATTGGATGTTTTTCTGAAGAGAAACATGTCTCACTCCATAATCTTGTCATTTTTGTACATAACTCATATATGCAGTCTTTTTCTCCTTAATCACATAAAAAATGATATGTCCACGAATAGATAAAGAAAACAAAGAGCACTGTTATAGAGCTTTAGAGCATTATTTTCATGCCAGTGCATGCTGGCTGGTGATAGTTGTGCTATCTTGTTTACTATGTTGTTTACACTTTTGGAGTACATGAGACATTCCAATAAGTTGTGAGGATTGGATATTTCTCTGAAGAGAAACATGTCTCGCTCCATGATCTTGTCATTTTTGTACATAACTCGTATATGCAGTCTTTTTCTCCTCAATCACATAAAAAATGATATGTCCACGAATAGATAAAGAAAACAAAGAGCACTATTATAGAGCTTAAGAGCATTATTTTCATGCCAGTGCATGCTGGCTGGTGATAGTTGTGCTATCTTGTTTACTTTGCTGTTCATTAATTTGTAAACTGCAGTATGTAGTTGCAAGAACTTTGTATTCCATCAAATTCTTTAACTGTTTCTCTGGTTTATTCTTTTGTCTTAAATAGAACATACACATTCCAATGCTGTAATTGAAATAATTGTCATTAATGATTATTGTTATGCTAATTTAACTTTGTAGGTTGTTCACCCAATTCATGATCAAGTTTTCTACTTAACTGTGTATCACAAGAAGAAACTGAAGCAAGAGTTTGGTTAGTGTGATACATATTTAAACTTCATCAGTCTTGTGTTTCCTTGGTAACTTATTTTGATACTGTAGGCATTGAACCATGGACATTTGTACAAAAACTTGGAGAAGCAGTTTTCATACCTGCTGGGTGTCCTCATCAAGTTAGAAATCTGAAGGTACAATATTCTTTTGTCACTTTTACGCCATATCCTTCTTAATCATGAATCTAATTGTAGAAGCTATGAGTCACAGGTACCATATTTCTTGCTTTGCCCGCAGACCAACCTAAAAGTTCAGTCATGCACAAAGAAATAGGGGGAAATGAACCAGAGGCATAAGAAAAGATTTGAAAATTAATTTATCTTTCCCTATAGGTTTGGCATGATAGATTTTGTTAGAAAACTGTATGGTGGATATCTTCTCATCTTCATGCACATCCATGCTGTGTTGAACCTTAACACTGTCTCCTTATAATCTTCTGATCTCTTATGGAATGTTAGAGTAGAAACCTTTATCTCTGATTGATAGCAAATGTTGCATACCTAGTAAGAGCTATGACTGTTGTTTCTTGTAACTCATTTTTTCTAGGCCATTTCTTTCTTTTGCAATCAATTGCATTACATTACTGGATAACTGGAACTATCAAAGTGCATATCACCACAATAGAATTCTTATGTAAACTTGTAAAGTTATAACCGTGAACTGTACCTGGCTATTACAACTAGCAGGTTGAGCAGGAAGTGTGGTATGGTGAAATTTTCGTCATTTGGGGTTTAAAAGTTTTACACACTAGCAAGACACGTGAATAATTTATAAATCTCCTTTTGCTTCTTTCTGTATCATGATTCTATTTTCCCCTACTACCTCATCTGCCTCAAGTTCTCTCTTTTTTTTGTGCACTACAGTCTTGTATAAAGGTTGCTCTAGATTTTGTCTCACCTGAAAATGTGGGCGAGTGCATTCGCTTGACTGAGGAATTTCGTATTCTTCCCCCAAAGCACAGGGCTAAAGAGGACAAATTGGAGGTGAGCTCTATTTCTTGATTCCAGTGGCATGCCAAATACTTCTGTTAATGATCTTCGTTAACTCTTTAAGTCTAGAGTTCTGGACAAGAAACCTTGAGGAAATGGTTGTTGAGTCATGGCAGCTTTACAAGGTGTTATTACTAATTCGAAAAAGGGGAAATTCTTGCTAATATGTGCTTTGTTGTAAGCTTGAATTCTATATATACTGCGAAACCAGGAATTGTACACTGTTTTTGCTTTATTGCCATTTTTCAAAAGAATGAATGGTCTCATGGAATTTGGTGCTTCAAATCCGGGACCTCATTTCATGATCTTGTAATTTTTTGAGTTGTTTAAGCCTTTTCTTGGTCTAGTTTGTGAACCCACGGAACTACATACAAACCGTCAGGTTTGTATGTACCCACACTCCTGTTTATTATTTTCTAGAACCTCAGGAACTATCCTTTCTGGCTGCCCCCTCCCCCTCGCCAAGCCTGAAGAAAAGAGCAACTTAGATACCTCTTTGTTAACTATATTCCTGCTTTGCTAAAAGGGTCCTTGGGCCCAATCAATCTCTATACTCTTGATTAGATTAGCAACAATTGGAATTTGTTGGAACGGTTAAAATCTATGATAAGGCCTGCCATACTCCCCCTCCTCCCTCTCCCCCTTCTTTTTCCCATAGTACGATTCACTTGAATATGGACGTATGTTTTGGGTACGATTTTGTAGAAGTACTGTTTTACTCTCCTCTCCTGTAATGCGATGGCTGCTGAAAGTCTATCTAAATGTCTTCTTCACTCTTCATTGACAAAAGTACGACATCTCATGAATGAAGTTTCTTTCTCAGTTAGCTTCTCCTTTAACACCATTTCATTTTACACACATTTAGAACATGTTATGTGGCTATGATGGTATGGGTGATGATGGGTAATAGTGGTGGCTGGCGGCAGTGATGTGGTTGTTGACAATGGTGGTGATGGTTGGTGGTTGTGATTGGCTGTGGTGGTGGCTGATGGCTATGTTGCTCGGACTCTCAGAAAATGTTGCCGGATACGTGTCGGATCCTCCAAAAGTAGTGCATTTTTGAAGGATCCGACACGGGTGCGGCTACATTTTGGAGAGTCCACGCAACATAGGTTGATGGTGGTTGTGCAGTGGACTGGTGGTTGTAGTTGGCGGTAGTTGTGGACAAAGTGGTGGTGTAAAGGCATCTTTGCAAAAATCTTTAACCAAACAACCGCTTAATAAATTTAAGACTATTCAAGAGACTCATTAAATGGTTCACTTTATTAAAAAATCAAATTCACTTTAATAGTCTAAGATCTGAATTTCAGATTTAGACCTCTTTTAAATGCGAACAAATGGGGGTTTAGTTTGAAACCATAATAAGATGTTAGAGATACATTTTGTACACCTTTTTGGGCCTCAATAATGGGTTGTAGAAGAAAGAGGATGTGCTGACTGATTTCCTCTTTAGATGTGTAGTAGTTGAGCTAATCGATTATATTAGTCGTAGTTTTGTGGAAAAGGTTTTGCCTAGATGAGAATAGACTGAAATATAAATTAAGATAGTGGAGAGGACAATGTTTTCTCTTTGCTGACCATAGAGGGCAGTGTTGCGGAAGCTAAATGTATATAGTGTGAATGAGTCACAACTACTATACCAAAATTATGACAGCCACCAAATAATAAATAAGACAATAAAGCAACAATAAAAGGAACACCAGAATTTACGTGGTTCGGCCAATTTTGCCTACTTCCTCGGACACAACTAATATTTTATTCCACTCCAAAATACAAGTGAAATAATACTAAAGAGAGAAGATACAAATGCCTTAAGAAGATAAGAAGGCAAATGAGAGGTGTGTTTAAATCCTAAACATTAGGCCTCCTTTTATTGGGAAAAAATCCCAACCAAATATGTCACCCACCGATGTGGGACTTTTGACATTTTCAACAAATCTCCACCTTGGCAAAATTCCACATCTTCAATTTTCTCTCAATAACAAATTTTGGTTTTGTCTAAATCTTCAATCTTCAGTGTTCAACAATGTTGATCAAATCCAAACAATGTTGAAACTTGACCGCAGTCACCACCTTTGTTAGCATATCAGCAGGATTCTCCGTAGTATGAATTTTCTTCACCGTGTCTTCACCTTCTTCTATGATTTCTCGTACGAAATGATACCGAACATGAATGTGCTTTGTCCTGGCATGATAAACTTGGTTCTTCGCTAATTGAATAGCACTTTGACTATTACAAAAAATTGTGATACTTTTTTGTCCAATACCAAGCTCCTTTAGCAACCCCTGAAGCCAAATTGCCTCCTTTACAGCCTCTGTAATAGCCATGTACTCTGCCTCTGTTGTAGACAAAGCAACTGTTGACTGCAAATTAAACTTCCAACTAACTGGTGCCTTTGCAAAAGTAAACACATAACCAGTAGTTGATCGTCGTTTGTCCAGATCACCCGCAAAATCTGAGTCACAATATCCAACTACAGATTGATTGCCTTCCTGCTCAAAAACTAACCCAACATCTACAGTATTATGAATATACCGTAGAATCCACTTCACAGCTTGCCAATGCTCCTTTCCTGGATTATGCATGTATCTGTTAATAACTCCAACAGCTTGTGAAATGTCAGGTCTCGTATAGATATTGCATACATCAAGCTACCAACAACATTTGCGTATGGTACCCTTGACATGTACTTCTGTTCAGCTTTATCTTTTGGCGACATAGTAGTACTTAGCTTAAAATGGGGAGCAAGTGGAGTACTAACTGGCTTAGTCTTCTCATCTATGCCAAAACGTTGTAGTACTCTCTTCAAATATTTCTTTTGAGATAAACAAAGTTTCTTTGAACGTCTATCTCTTATTATCTTCATGCCAAGAATTTTCTTTGCCTCACCCAGATCCTTCATCTCGAACTCTTCTTCAGTTGAATCTTCAACTTATCAATTTCTTCCGAATTCTTGGAAGCTATCAACATATCATCAACATATAGGAGAAGATATATAAAGAAACCATCTTCAAGCTTGCGCAAATACACACAATGATCGTATTTGCTTCTCTTGTACCCTTGCCGCAACATAAACTTGTCAAATCGCTTGTACCGTTGTCTAGAAGATTGTTTCAATCCGTACAATGATTTTTCAAGTTTGCATATCATATTTTCTTTTCCAGCAACTTTGAATCCTTCTGGCTGAGTCATGTAGATTTCCTCCTCCAAGTTTCCATGTAAAAACGCAGTTTTTACATCCATCTGAACTAGTTCCAAATCCAACTGTGCTACTAAAGCCAACATAATTCTAATGGATGAATGTTTTACAACTGGAGAAAACACTTCATTGTAATCAATTCCCTCTTTTTGAGCATATCCTTTGGTCACCAATCTTGCTTTGTAGCGAACATCTTTTTGGTTAGGAAATCCTTTTTTTTTGCAAATACCCATTTGCACCCAATTGCTTTCTTTCCCTTCGGGAGATTGGCCAATCTCCATGTATGATTCTGATGAAGGGACTGTATTTCATCATTCATGGCAATCCTCCACTTATCTTCTTCTGAACTTTGGACTGCGTCTTTATAAGTGGTAGGAACATCATCAGCTACAATTGAGGCGGCACAAGCAACCGTCTCTATAAGACGAACAAGTTTTGTTATTGTCCTTTTTGGCCTGCTAGTTGCAATTGATTCAAGTTGTTGTTGAGGCTCTTGAGTTGGAATCTTCCTCTCTACTGGCTCTTCTTCCAGAGGATAATCTTCATTTGTTTCCTCCTCTGTTTCTTGTGTAGGAAAAATAAATTTTCCCTCAAACTCCACCTGCTTAGAAGCACCCTCATTTTGTTTGATATCTTCTGTTACCTTATTTACCATAGCAGATTCATCAAAGGTAACATCCCTGCTGCTGAATATTACTTTCTTTATCATAGGACACCATAAGCGATATCCTTCGACTCCAGAATTAATCCCCATAAAAATAGCCTTCTTTGCCCTTGGATCCAATTTTGACGCTGTCACACGTTAATATGCAGTTGAGCCAAACACGTGCAAAGAGTCATAATCTACAGCAGGCTTTCCATACCATTTTTCAAATGGTGTCTTGCCATCAATAGCAACAGATGGTAAGCGATTAATGAGGTGGCATGCATATGTAATTGCCTCAGCCCAAAATTCTTTGTCCAAGCCAGCATTGGACAACATACACTGTACCTTCTCCAGCAAGGTCTGGTTCATACGTTCTGCCACTCCATTCTGTTGTGGTGTATGTCTAGCAGTGAAGTGTTGGACGATGCCATTATTTTCACAGACCTTATTGAAATGATCATTTTTGTATTCACCTCCATTGTCCGTGCGAATACACTTGACAATTCAACCCTTGTCTGTTTCCCTTTGACACAATGCTCGCAAAACTCCAAGTTGCAAGCCTTTATTCCTTTTAACAATTCTTGATCTGATAGAGTTTTCAAGGATTTTCCTCCAGCATGTCCCAAGCGCATGTGCCATAGCCTGGTTGCTTCTGCCTCTTTTTCGTTACTGGATGTTACTGTCGCTATCCCAATAATTGTACTACCGCGATAACGGTACATGTTATTGTTTTTCTGATTGGCCTTCATTACCACTAGTGCACCGGAGCATACTCTCATCACTCCATTTTCTGCAATGATTTTGAATCCTTTTGATTCTAGGGCTCCCCCAGAGATGAGATTTTTCTTCAAACCCGGTACATATCGAATATCTGTTAATGTTCTGATCATTCCATCATGGTTCCTTAATCGTATTGAACCAATGCCATATGAGGTAAGAGGGCTGTTATCCGCTATGTGGACGACTCCATATTCTCCTTCTTGAAAATTCACGAACCAATATGATAGCTACAAGCCTACTCCATCAATCATATGTCTGATGATGTTGATGGCTCTGTTGTAACTAATGAGAAGTCTGAATCATCACCAACAGCTACATTTTAATCCATAATGACCTTTCCATTGTTATGTTTGGCCTTATTCTTCAACTTCGGACAGTCTTTCTTCCAGTGCCCCTTTTCTCGACAAAAGGCACATTCATCTTTGCTGGGTCTAGATCTTGACTTGGATCTTCCTTTCTTTGTCCTCGTTTGATTTTGAGGACGACCCTCACAACCAGTGCTTTTCTTTCTCCGCCCTTCTGTTTTTCTCCCTTTCTTTGTTCATAGTTGTACAAAGCCGAACAAACTTCTCTGAGAGAAATTTCGTCATTCCCATGGAGTAGAGTAGTTTCAAGGTGCTCATACTCATCAGGAAGTGACTCCAACAACATCAAGGCCAAGTCACCATCATCAAAAGTTGCATCCATATTTTGTAAATCTGTGACCAACTTATTGAAACTGATGATATGTTCATTCATCGTGGTACCAGGAACATAGGTAAAGTGAAACAATCTCTTCTTTATGTACAATTTATTTTGATTGTTTTTCTTCAAAAATTTATCCTCCAGTGCTTTTCATATTTTACTTGCAGAAGTTTCTTTTGTGTATGGATATTTCTGCTCTCTAGCAAGGTAGAGCAACACGGTTGATAATTCTCCAATCATCTTCTCCAATAACATCTGGTCTTTTTTCTTCAATGGCAAGATCTAGCCCTTGTTGAAAAAGGACATCTAGAACATCACCTTGCCACATCCCAAAATGTCCTGACACGTCAAAAATTTCTACCGCAAATTTCGCATTTGGCACAATTCTTGTCATAAGCGAAGATGCCAATGGTGACGTATTGCTGACACTTGATGTAGATTCTTCTTGTTTATTGTCTCCCATCTTTGACGTAAATATTATTTAATAGCTGACGACACAAATCAAGATTATTTCCTTTCTGGTGTGGAAGATCAGACTAAGCTGCAACCACAGAGCATATTCAGACAGAACCTTGACTCAGTTACCAAGATAAATCTTTTCTGATGTGGAAGATCAGACTATGCTGCAACCACAGAGCATACTTTGACAGTACCTTGGCTCTGATACCAATTGTTGCGGAAGCCAAATGTATATAGTGTGAATGAGTCACAACTACTATACCAAAATTATGACAGCCACCAAATAATAAATAAGACAATAAAGCAACAATAAAAGTAACACCAGAATTTACGAGGTTCGACCAATTTTGCCTACTTCCTCGGATACAACCAATATTTTATTCCACTCCAAAAATACAAGTGAAATAATACTAAAGAGAGAAGATACAAATGTCTTAAGAAGATAAGAAGACAAATGAGAGGTGTGTTTAAATCCTAAACATTAGGCCTTCTTTTATAGGGAAAAAATTCCAACCAAATATGTCACCCACTGATGTGGGACTTTTGACATTTTCAACAGGGAGAACATTGTACAAGTGGTGAATTGGTCAGGAAGGAGGAAAAAAAATAGAAAGAAAAAAAGAGGGGACGAAAAGTACAACTTATTCCTTTATTTTTGAACTTTAAAGTTTTCCTTTTTGTTTATGAAGTTCGTTTCCACTTCCATATTTGCCGCGGAGTTATAAATTTTGGGAGAATTTCACATAAGAACAACTGGGTTCCCCATTTTTCAATTTTATAGCCAATATTTCAATTTACAACCGACTAGCCCAAAAACAATAGGCTAAGATTCAACATCCAACTCCAATAGGTTCTCAAAATTACCATTTAATTTTTAAAAAAGATTGCTCAAGCTTTTAAGTTAATTTTTGAATCAATAACTGTGACTCAAATATTAGTTCAACAAATCAAATCCATTTGGGTGGTGAAAATTAGATTTTTAACAAGCTTAAATATGTGGGTTTAAATTCCGAATTTGATTTTGTGAGAAATTTAGAGTGAGTGTTATTTAGACTTGTTAGAAATAGTATAAGAAGGTTGTATATAAAATTTGAAGTCATTTAATGGAGATTTGGACTGGTTTTGAACAAGAATTGCAACTGAAAATAGTCAAAGAAGTTCGTCTACAGATGTTTGTACAAAGGTGTATAAATATGTATAATAGTGTATAAGATGTGTTTATATACTATTATACAAGATTATACAAAAAACTGACTTCGTCTTCTTCCTTGCGTTTTTTCTGAAATTTAACTCAAATCTTGCTCAAATCTGCTCCAAATCACTTCAAATTTAAACTTTGAACTCCTTTTGATATTTTCAATCAATTGGAACAACACCCAATCCAAACAACTAAGAATTACAAGAAATTATATTTTCTAAAGCAAAACTTTGAATGACCTTTAATGGTGCACTTCCACTCTTCAATTTTTTTTACATTGCAACCACGTGATATAGGGGGAGAAGCAGTAATGACGGACGGCCCCTTGAAGCATATGTAAAAAAATGTGAGAAGAAGAGAGAGTGAAAGCAATGGTTGTGAGAACACAGATTTAACTCCATAACTTTTAGAAGCAATGGTTGTAAGAATATAGATTTTGAATTTGCAAGAGCTAGTGTTTTCAAAATATGTATAATATGGGCTAGGTCGGGTAAAACTTAAAAACATGAGCCACTTTTTGTTATGGTGTGAAGTCATGTGTATTTTCTTGTAATTCTTTCATAAATTTTCATGTTTGCTGTCTGCATTAGGTGAAGAAGTTGGCTTTATATGCACTGGAGAAGGCTATAGCTGATTTAAAGGACCTTGAATGGTGAGTGGAATAACTCATTTTGTTTCCTATTTTAGTTAAAAATGCACGTATTAGCTATTTAGCTGCTTCTCTGTGTTATTAATTGTTGTTGTTGAGATTTGAACTTTTCTTTGTTCTCCCGTACCTCCTTCTACACTTACCACCATTTCAATTCTTGAATTAGCACTAATTTTTTGATCTGGATATACTTGGTAAATTCTGCTGATAAATTTTTTGAGAAATAGGGAGTTTCTCAGTTTAGTATCTGCTAAGAAGTCCGAGCATTGCATTTGCTTCTTATCTTGAAATTTTTTAGCGTTGTTCAGCACATCTGCAAAATATGATTATTCTTCTCACTTCTAATAGAATTTATCCGAATGTGCTCAGTAACGACAGAGTCCAGGTTCAGCAACCACATTTGAGTACTGAGCTGTCTTGTTCAGACTAAAAAGTGATTGGAATAGTTTCATTCTGTCATCATCATGTACATAAGCTTGTGAACCACCAGACTATTATGTGGTGAGCATGGAAAGAGTGCCACAAATGACTCTTGTATATCATCTAATCTTTACTGTCTCAGCCAAAACTTGGATGCTAAGCACGTCAGCCCTGATGCATCATCTTACAGTTCCAACTTAGAAGCACTAGGAGACTCAGGGATATATGAATGGTTTTTGTTTCACAGGGTAAACTAGCAAAGCTTTTAGCTTGTATCTTATTTTGAAACTTTTGTTGACCTGATTTAGTGTGTTTGCCTTTTGAATCAAACGATGCTTTGCCTTAAACCTCTAAGCAATTACCATGGGTAACTGTGTGATTTCTGCTGTTAGGTCACTGCTGGGAGAAAGTACGCGCGTCTGTTCTCCTTTGCTTATGATATAGTTCAGATTATTTTTTTGTGCAAAGTGTTCTCAGGGAAGGTGATACTTCTTGGTGCCTTTTTCCCGCATGGTTTCTGTTCTCTTTGGAGAGGTGCTGTGTAAATGTAGGCCTCCATTCTGCCGTCAATTTCACTTGTGTGACCACTGACCACCCTGAAATCAGAAAATTTGAGTAGTTCCTTTTGCATGATAATCAACTCAAGACCCGTTAGTTGTAACAATCATGTACCTATTAGTCAATCTGCCATTTTATTTTGTTAATAAATATTACGGAATTAGAAGAAACCTTTATGTTCGTTCACTAAATTTAGGAATCAACAAAACATAATTTTTTTATCGTTTCGCGTCAATCCTTTCGACTTTCAATTCTCTGTTTCTCCTTGTCTCTTTTCATTATCCTTGATCTTCACGTAGAAGTCCCAGGTAAAAAATTATGCTTTGTTTGATTTTTACATTTGGTATTCTTGAAACTTCTTAATTGTGTGGGGATCAAATGTTTATATTTCCTTCCGTTCCTTAAATTAGATATTTGATATTATTAATGTAGTAACCTAGGGGTTGCTCAGATGGTTAGCATTATCACCTACAACCTCAGGGTTGTGGGTTAGCATTCTCACCTACAACCTCAGGGTCGTGGGTTCGAGTCAATGAGAGACTTCGAAGTAGGGCCGTTCGTGGTTCTGTCGATTTTTTCTTTAAAATAGTCAAACCTATCATGCCTATTTACTAATTTAAGAATCTAACAAAGAATAAATTCTTACTGTTTCGTGTCGACACTTAAAAATCCTCTGGGATAACGAATCACTCTTAAAGCTGCCTCCAATTATTTATCCTGTGGACAACAGTGGCTGAACTTACCCCATACTTAGGTTTCAGGCGTATTCATATATGCTCATAATGTACTGCCGACTGACATGGGCGGATTTACATTACTATATTTGGCTTCAGCACCCATTAACCTTAATACAATGTATGCTTAGTTCTATAAAAAATTTGAGGCATTTGATATAGAAAGTCAGAAAGCACCCAGTAAACAAAGAATTTGATGGGTGCTTTGGTTAGAGAAGGTACCAGCTTTTAATGAAGTGGGGTGGCGCGAGTTCAAACCTCAGCCATAAGCATTTTCATTTTTGCTTTCTTTCTTTTACCCTAATTAGGTTTTTATTTTATTTTATTTTATTCAGTACCTATTTTTTTAATCCAATACTACTACTACTTTATTTATTGGCAAAATACCTTAAACCACTCCTAAATTTGGCTCATATTATTAGTATCCTTCCCAAACTATGCCCGGTCTTAATTCCCCCCCCTCCCCCCAACTTGGCTTTTTGAGAGACATTACCCCCCTAGACGCTGATGTGGCAAAAAGTGTGGGTGCACTCGTCTGCCACGTGGATTTTTCTGTATATGTGGCATTTTTTTGAAAAATAAAATATATTTTTACCGTTTTAAGAATATTACCTTTTTAGATAACTTTTTTTCAAATATAATTTATATTGGATAGAACTATATTATTTAGGCTAAATATTATTATTTGGCCAAAAATAATAAAGTTTTAATTAATCTTTTTTTGAATTTGACCTGAAAATAAAGATTTATACAATTGATATAAATAGTCAAGGCATCTAAAAAGTTATAAAAAATACATAGTTTGAAATTAATTATTTTGGCTATAATTTTTTATATAGCTCTAAATTACAGTGCTCTATTTTTTTTTTTTTTTACCTAAAAAAGTAAAAATACAAAGTTGAAATAAATAGTCATTGCATCAAAAGAAGAAATAAAAAGAATGTATTGATGCAATGACTATTTATTTTTTATAACTTTTTAGATGCCTTGACTATTTATTTCAATTGTATAAATCTTTATTTTCATGTCAAAACAAAAAAAGATTAACTAAAACTTTATTATTTTTGTCCAAATAAAAATATTTAGCATAAATAATGTAGTTTTATCCAAGTTTTATTATAAATTGTATTCGAAAAAAATTATCTAAAAAAGTAATATTCTTAAAATGGTAAAAATATATTTTATTTTTCAAAACAATGCCACATATACAGAAAAATCCACGTGGCAGACGAGTGCACCCACACTTTTTGCCACATCAGCATCTAGAGGGGTGATGTCTCTCAAAAGGCCAAGTTGAGGGGGGGGGTAATTAAGACCGGGCATAGTTCAGGGAGAGTACTAATAATCTAAACCAAGTTTAAGGGTGGTTTAAGGTATTTTGCTCTGATGGTAAACAATCTCCACTTCCAACTAAGAGGTTCTGAGTTCGAGTCTCCCCAAGAGCAAGGTGGGAAGTTCTTGGAGGGAAGGATGTCGGGGTTCTGGAAACAGCCTCTCTACCCCAGGGTAGGGTAAGGTCTGCGTACACACTACCCGCCTCAGACCCCACTAAGTGGAATTATACTGGATTATTATTGTTAAGGTATTTTGCCTTATTTATTTCCTTTTCAAACTATTTTTCCCTAGAATTTTCTTTTACCTTTTCCTTTTTAAATATTTTATTTTTTATTTTACCTAATAATTCTCTATAACATAGCAAATAAAGAAAGAAAGAAGCTCCAAAGTTCGACCCTTTCTAAAAAGGAAACAGTTACTCTAGAGTAGCAAAATTCATCTAAAACATTTCTGGTTGTTGCATTTTTTGTTACACGCGTCAAATAATATTAACACGACTTCTTTTATTAACTTTCTTTTATTGTCATGTTTAAATAATTGTGCACTTTATACAAAAAAAAAAAAAGTTAAGCACCCACGAATTGAAAATCTTAGATCCGTCACTGACGACTGACATTGATATTTGTGTCTATTCAATTATTTTTCAAGCCAGGAACATGGTCAAGATTCCAATAAATTTCAGTATATCACATATCGATAGTACTAATAATAAAAGATTAAAAGTACATATAGAAAAATATATTACATCTGCAGACTGATTCTGGTGTAGCAATCACCGCCAGTTTGTTCGCTTATATAACACAGGGCTGCAAAACAAACTTTCTAATGTATTAATGGTTAAAAAATTAAAAGAAAGAGACTTCTCACGATTTGTCTAGAGCTCACATGTCTTGCATGTGCAACCTTATTATGACTATTGTCGGTCAAGAACAAGAAAATGAAAACAACAGAAGACTTCTTGATTAGCTAATAGGAGTTGTTAAATTCTCCAATAAATTCCTATATTTTGCTGTCATGTACTCCCTATTTCTCATTATCAGTCATGTTTTTCTTTTATACACCTCTTAAGAAACATTAATTAGGAAATAAATTAGACTATTTATCCTTATTTATGTCTTAGATAAAATCTCTCTTTATTGAATATTTATTCTATTTTTGTATTATCTCCATCTTCAAGAACAATTATTACTAAGGGAAAAAAGAAAAAAATAATCGATTTTGTCTTGAATTTCTAAAACGATAAATAATTTGAGACAACTATTTTTAGTAATCACGACTGATAATATGAGACAGAGGGAGTAATTAAAAGCTAAAAATAGAAACTTTTCCTAATTATGTCACCAATATTAATTGCGCATACATAGTGATGCTAACTTGACTGTGATATTAAAGGATTCTGTTATTCCATGTGTACTCTCCTTCAATACCTCTTTTGTAGCTATGAATCTAGACTATATTGTATTATTCCATTGCAAATTTTGGGAATGCCTTTTCATATTCGTAATGTGGACAAGTATAGTAAAAAATAATAAATATGTGTTTCAATATAAGTATCTTCAATTCCCTCTTCTTTTCTTTTTAGAACTATTTAGGTGGAAACTGAAGAAAGAAGAAGAAGAAAAGAAGAAGGAAGATGACAATTGTTTTCGGTTTGGAAAAATGAAAAAATCTATATACATATTTCACATCGATTGTTAGAAATTAATATGTAGGGGATGCAATGATACTATGCATTTATTTTAATCTATTGAATTAAGATCTTGAATCTACTATGTGTAAATTACGTATGATTTTAGGCAATACATCTAGTAATTCCAACTCTTTAGTTAACGCGAACGAATCATTAGGGTTTAGTATTAAAAGCTTAATTAGGTAAGATACTGAATAATGCTGTGATATCCATGCATGCTAGCCTCTTTCTAAAAGAAAAATTGGGAGGGAGAGAGACTTATAACATTATTCATATACTAGTAAATTTATCTGCGCTTCACGCGGTGATTATAACCTAATGAAATTTACAAACAACTTTTTTTTTAATATGCAAATCTTGTCAAAAATAAGTCTCAAACCATACAAAAGGATAAAAACAAAAACAAAGCAATTCCTTATCAATAGCAACACTAAACAATTTGCTTCTTGAAGTTGAACAACAACCAATTATCAACCTTCACCCGAGTGCTTGTTTCTTTTCACATTGACAGACTTCCACATTCTACAAAGGGAAAAGATTCAAAAATATTTATACTGTATCAATTAATGCAAAACATACTAAAAATATGAAAACTTATAGACATACATATTAATTCTATATTTTAACAAATACTCAATTATAGAGGAAGGGGAGAATAACCAAACAATAATGCAGAAAATAACCAAAGTACTTAAAAAAAAGAAGAACATGAACAGTTAATAAATATGTTCGGAAAACCTCAAATAAGTATCGTAATTTTATGGAAGTCTTTTGGACGAAAAATTAATGTACCACATTTTATAAATGAAAAAAAGGTTATTAAAAAATTTAACAAAAAATTAGATAGATAGATTTTCCGATCCTAAACTATAATCATATAGGATTATTAAACATGTATACATGAATTTACTAAATACTGTAGAGTGTAGGGTGTAAGCACGTGATTTTTGCCCTATATGAGAATTACTCCCAAAAAATTCAAAATCAAATGATTTTTATTGGTGTGCAATTTTGTGAGATTTTGTGATATTTTTGGATAATTATTTGTATTTGTCTATGCATGTTTATTTGTTAAATTAATAAAAAATACAAAAATATGTCGCATTTTGCATGTAGGATTTAATTCTACAATTTGTTAGTAATTAAGTTTGTTTACAAAAAAATAAAAATTACAAAAATAGGCATCTTTTGCATTTTTAGCATTTAATGTCCAAATATACAATTTTATGCTTAATTATTACTTAATTGTGCGTTAATTGTTATTGGGAGTTAATTTACGCTTTTATAACTTAATTTAGTTCTTAATAATAATTTAAGTATTTTTAGAATTTAGTTTTAGAAAAATAAAAGAAGAAAAGAGAGCAAAAAATATAAAGAAAAAATCGGATTGGGCCACTTCTTCAAATTTCAACCCCAGGCCCAAATAATTACCCAACCTTCCCCATGACCCGGTCCACTTCAAACCGGGTCGACCCGGTCCGCCCCATTAACCCAAATACCCAACACCCCTTCTTCATTTTTGTCCAACACAAAACAAAACAAAAAAAAGACAAACACAAAAACCCTAAAAACTAAAAACATCCGCCCCCTCTCTTCATCCTCTCCAAACACCAACTTCCCCATCAATGGCTACCTTCACCTCTGCAAGACCAGCTCCCATGGCTACCTCCCCATCGACAACACACACACACACACACACATCGACAACACACACACACGCACACATACACAACAAAACACACACGCACACACGCAACAACCCATCCATGGCTGCTACTTCTTCTTCTTCCTCGACCTCACCATCGTGAACGTCCACCATTGACGTAGCCAGCAACTGCTTCATCTTCTCCTTCACTCCACTGCTTCTCCTTCTGCTTCACCATCCAAACGCTTCGTCTTCTTCGTCTTCCTCGTCGCACAGCTCGCCATGGCCAGTCACTACTGCTGATCACGCAGCTGCTACTGCGTCAGCCTTCTTCTTCACCTCCAGCTGTTGCTGCTTAGGCGTTCAACCTCAAGCCCCCGAGCTGCCTCGCCAACAACCAGTTGCTGTTGTGTTCGCCACTGTCCGTCGACCTCCCCTACTGCTTCATCTATTTCAGCTGCTTCGCTACGTCCAAGCACACCTTGTTTTGCTGCGTTGTTGCTGCCCACGAGCAGCTTATTTTGTTTCAGCTATGCTGCTGCCACCATTTCGTTGGTCGAGTTTTAGTCGAGGTCGTCGAGCATCGTTGAGTTTGTCGTTGAGTCCGGACAGATTTATTCCCATTCGAGGTTCGTCAAAACAGTCCGTACATATTTCGTTCAATCCGGTTAGTAGATTTTGAGTTTTATTTTTGTCCGTATTTCGTTTTGATATTCTCGAATCTAAAATCGGCAAATGTTTGTGTTGTTCATTATTTGGTGAATTTTTTAGTTTGTTTCATGTTTGTTGTATTGTTCTTGTTTATTGTTTAGGTAAAAATTTGTTAGTTTAATGTTTGTTAGATTCAAATTGAAATCTAATTAATTATTTCTTCAATTTGTTTCATGTGTTATGTATTTTTCCAGAAATTATTAATGTTGTTTGAATCATTTAATCCGTCATGTTTGTTGTTTAAAAATATATTTAGTTCATGTTCATCTTTGTTTGAAGTTCATTTTTAATCCAGTGATTTAATGTGAGTTTATGTTTTTGATTTATTGATTTAGTTTGAATCATGTATTTTGTTGTTTCTTTGCTCATTCATTTTTGGTCTAAGTTAACCAGGATTGGTTCCCGATATGGTTAATTTACTTCCATTAATTTTGAGTTGTGTTGTTCATCGTGTTCATATGATTTGTTGTTGAAGATTGTTGAGAAATTGGTCATCTTGGCTATATTTTGGTTAAGTTATGATTAATTGATTGTTTAGAGCTGATGGGGGTAGTCTGGTAAATTGCAGTATCGTTCAGGGGTAAAATGGTAATTGTAATAAGGTCGGAGAGGTAGTTTGGTAATTAAACATTATTATAATTGTTTATGTAGGCATGAGAGACAAAATATAATGGGGTGGTGTTTGATATAATTGTTTAACATAATAGGACAAAACATAATGTAGTGGAGAGGAATATTGCATTTGTTTATGTTAAGCATGGGGGACAAATTATAATGGGTTGGGGTTTGATGTATTTATTTAATGTAGGCATGGGGGACACGGTTTAAAATAAAGAAAACATTAAGTAGTGGAGACAAAGCATGCCATTGGGGAATATTTCGGGTTGGGGATTCAAGACTTGTCTTGCTATATATAGAGTCATTCTTGACATTAAATGGGGAGGAGGACCAAGATTTGAGAGAGGATTTTTAGGACTTGAACATTAGACAGACTTTTTACACTTGAGAGCTGACAGACTTGAAACATTTTGAGAGTAATAGAGAAATGCAATTTGAACTTTCACTTGAATAATTTCCGTTTGCTTTTCTCGAGTGTTATTCAAAAATCAGTAAACTACTGCATCTTGTATCCGTCTCTCTTCTGCTTTGATTGCGATTGTACTTTGGTATTGCTGATTTTTCAATCCGTTACTGGGATATTCTACTGGTTGTTACTGGTTTGCGGTGTTGCTGAACCTGCTGTTGCTGTGTTATTATTGCTGCTGACTTCTCCTTCTTTTGTTCTTGTACTGCCATTTCCAGGTACACATTTGTACACTCTCGGCTTGAAGCGAAATGAAATATTAATCAGGCTTTGTTCCTGTTGAATTCCTCCTGTTTAGATTTGTGTTTGAATATAATTTTCCTTTCTTTGTATAAAAATGTAATTGATTGATTAATGAGTAATGATGTTGCATATGTATAACTTCTTCATCTAATAATGTTAGTTTAAATTAATCAAAGAATAGTTAATCTGTTTTGATATTATTGTGCGTCAATCTCATGTTCCAGTGTTATTAAATAATAGGATATAGAACGGAAGTAATCTCTCTTTGTACAAACTCGATTGCAATTTTCCATTTGCATTAGCCGTAAATTAATAACTAATAAGTTTGACCTTTTCAGCATGTAATTAATTGAGGGATTTCCTTTTATTTTTAGAGACGAACTTAATAGAAAAATGTAGTCATTATAGGTTTATCCTTTAAAATAAAAATGAGACGATCCTCGCTAAATAAATCACACATCGCCGGGGCCCTTAATAAAATACATAACCATTGACTAGACTTTGGATTTGGCCGTTTAATGAACCTTCACGGCCTCTTCCTAAAATAACAATACGTTAGTCTCTTTAGGACGCGCCTTAATAAACCTTACCTTCTTAAACTCGGGTGCACATTTATGTGACCCAAATCCAAATCTCAACGGAGTCGAAATGTGTCTCTAATCACGGGTACATTGATTGTGACGTGGTTCGAGATGCGTGTCCATGACGTTGCAAATTCCTTTTGAAAAATAAGAACGAGATGAGCCTCGCCGAATAAAAATACAAAATTGCGGGGCCCTCAGTAAATACTTGTTTTAAAATTACTTAGACTTCTGGATGGACCGTTTAGCAAAGTTCCACGGCCCTACCCAAAGTAGATGATACGCTAGTCGCTTTAGGCGCGCCTTTAATAATTTAATTTTCTTAAACTCGGGTGCACATTGATGTGACCCAAATCCAAATCTCAACGGAGTCAAAGTGTGTCGACGACCACGGGTACATTGATTGTAACGCGGTTCGAGATACATTTTCACAACGTTGCAATTCCTTGTAAAAAATAATAATAATAATTATGAAAGCGGTAAAAAGCTAAAATTTGCACATAAGTTCATATTTGTATAAAATCAGATAATCAAGCCGAATATAACAGTTGAGCGACCGTGCTAGAACCACGGAACTCGGGAATGCCTAACACCTTCTCCCGGGTTAACAGAATTCCTTATCCGGATTTCTGGTACGCAGACTGTAATATGGAGTCATTCTTTTCCTCGATTCGGGATTAAAATTGGTGACTTGGGACACCCTAAATCTCCCAAGTGGCGACTCTGAAATAAATAAATAAATCCCCTTTCGATCGTCCTTTAATTGGAAAAACTCCCTTGTACCCTCTCGGGTATGTAAAAAGGAGGTGTGACAGCTCTGGCGACTCTACTGGGGACAAAACCCAGAACCACTGGTTCAGGGTTAGAAATTCGAGCTTAGATGAATTGTTATATTTGGTTTTATCTGATTTTGTTACATGATACATGTCTAATATGCTAAATGATGCTTTTACCGCTTTGATATTATTTGAACTGTATATAAACTGTGCCGAAACCCTTCTCTTCTTACCTCCGAGGAGAATCTCGCTGGTCAAGACTCCCTATTCTGTTAGTGTCATACCTTGAAATAAGAAAGAGGCCGGACAAGTTACAAAGCCGGACGACCCCGCGGGTCCCCGGTACGTAGCCCCCTCCTCGAATCGAGTTGTCCGCTCGAGTACACAGTCTAGAACAAACACCCAGGCTATGAACCTAGAATAACTCAGCTTCATGCCGGATCCCTAGTAGGAACGTTTGTTTGCATCACGTGCATTTGACTTTGGAGGCTCAACACAGGGGTTGGGTCTGTCTAGGACAGGTGTACCAAAAAATGAAAATGACCATCCTGATGCATCTTACTTGCTACTACTTGCGCATTTATTTGATTCGGACTTGTGTGTTGACTGACTTGTGAATATCAGGAATAATATTTTGAAATTGAAAAAAAAGAAATAGCGGTTAGGGAATTGATTGTTTATTTTGAAAAGAAAACAAATGCCCAAATACTGTCAAAACTCTGCCGAAATTTTAAGAAAATGAGGAGGAAAAAAAATGTCTTATTAGTTTGTTTTATTAAAAGCTAAGAAAAGAAAAAAAGTCGTTGTTCTATTTTATTTTTCAAAAAAAAAAAAAATATATAGTTTGTCTTGCCATGAAAAGGAAAATGAAAAAGAGTCTTATTCTTAAAATGGTTTTTTTTATTTTTTATTTGCTTATGAAAATGCAAAAAAAAAAAAGAGTCTTTCATTATTTGTCGTAAAGGTCTAAAAACTTTTCTAGACTTTTTGGCAAGACAAATATTTTTGCAACAAATAAAGACATATATATATTTTTTGGAAAAATAAAAAAAACTTTTTGGATTTATATATATATATATATTTACGACTAATAATGAAAGACTCTTTTGCAAAGAACGGACAAGTTTGCAAAGTATCATAAAATAATCCTCCCCGGCCTCAAAATTCATGTGAAATTTGGAAGGGGCCACATTTGCAAAAATAACCGTTCGGTTGCATTTGTCAAACGGAGGAAGGAATCCGGCCATTTGTTTTTGGAGTTTGTAAATCTTTTAATTAGAATATGTGGGTTGTTTGATTTTCATGTTTGTAGGTCATTTTTAAACCTTTGAAACCCAGTTTGTTTTATTATGAAAACTGATAATTCCAAAAAAAAAAACATGTTTCATTGTTGTTACCTTTCATATTGGTCCGAACTACGCAAGGTCTGATTCATGCGGGGTCATGATACGTATGCAATCTCCATAAGATTCGACCACCACTAAAAAAATAATAATAAAATAATAAATGAATAAAGGAAAGTGTGGGAGATTTTCAGAGGGGCACAATTGTCTAACTGCTTAGGTGCATTGTATCTATGATATATGATTATCTGTCAAATGCCCTAACACTAACGTGATGGCTTCCCTTTGCTGTGTTCATATATAGAAAAGTGGTTGGTTGTGGTAACTCCTCCCTGCAAAGCAAAGTCAAAGGACAATGGCTCAGAACCGCAGAACCGAGTGGGTCGGTACTGATGACCGACAACAATTGGTCGAACGGAACAACGGGTTGGTAGAAGAAGTGAAAATGCTGAGACAGCATGTGGCAGACATGTATCAGGCATGGATAACAGGAAAAGCACCACCCCCTCCACCGCCAAGCCTCTTGAACTCTGTCATTACCCAAGCACCCAACACCATAACGGAAGATCCCCCATACTCTCCATCCCAACCCACTTATGGCAGCTTTCCCAGCTACCCGAGTAGCTCCTTCACTCGTCAGCACTACTCCCCTCCCCAACGCTACTATTCTCCACGAGATTCCCAAGGACGGACTTCACTGACCAAATACCCAGCTCCACAAAAGGCCTATCCACCCTCACAAGCCTACCAGAAGCCCCCTGGATCAGGTTTCCGGCCTAATCAAGCATTTAGGAATGAGAGGTTGCTGAAACGAGAAAAAGCTCTCACCCCTATCGGAGTATCTTATGCAAATTTGTTCGAAAGGCTAAGGCATGTTGGCCTGATTGAACCGCTCCCCGCATATAATCCAGATCCACGTGCAAGAAATTTTGATCCGGCAGCACGATGTGCATACCACTCCAATGTCAGAGGGCACAACATTGAGAGCTGTCGTAATCTGAAAAGGGAAGTAGAAAAAATGATTCAAAAAGGGTGGATTGTGATCGATAACAGTGACATGGAGCACTCGAACCCCCTCGAGAACTTGCCGATGGAGGTTGATGATGTTGCAGCTGGTAATGGTCTTGGTAGTATTGATGCAAAGCTCAGTGGCTAAGATGCCAGTTTTTGATAAAATGAGAGGACACTTCGTTCCTTGGTTAGCAAGAGAGAAGCTTGTGGTGGCTTATTTTGTTGTCCTTTCTGTTGTTCGGATTATTAGGGTTATAATCGGATATTGTCTTGTGTCAAACTGACTTAACTTTCCGTTTTGTCATAGCGTTTGTTTAAATTTTGTCCAGTTTGTTTTAGGATTTTATTTTGGTTTGTTTTTATTCAAACCATTTCGCCAGTAGTCTAATACAAAAGCTGGTCTTTTATTGTTTCCAATCATCTTTTTGTTTAGTCCTTTTATCATTTTTGTTCAGTGCCGATTCTCGTGACATGACATGCGCACACAGTTTGGGCCTAATTTTAAAAGTTAATCATAAGACTCTGGGAAGGTGATCAAAGCATTTAAAGGAAATAAGAACGGTTTGGGATTATTTGAAGTCCGAGTCATGTGGAATTGGGGCAAGTTAAACACAAAGAAAACCGTTAAAAGCAAGATTCGCCAAATTGGCATGAGGGTCGTTCATGATAATGAGAGTGTCGCCCAACGGTGCTTTAGAAATGACAAAGGAAAAATAAAATGTTTAACATAATTGTCAAAGTCCAGCATCATCGGAAGCGACTATAAATCTATGTTCAATTGTGTTGTTTGCACTTGGCATGTTTTGAAGACTAGAATGACGAAGGCATTTTGTTCTGCTACCTAAACACTTTATCCTTCGTTACCCCTTTTGAGCCTTATTTATTTTCTTTCATACCCCTCGTTCGGAATCAGTGGCAACGAAAAAAAGAAGAAGAAAGAAAACAACAAAACGAAAAAAAAGAAAAAAAAGGGAAAAGAAAAGAAAAGAAAAATGATAAAAAAAAAACAAAGGAAAGTCAAATGAAAACAGAGGAATTGGGAACTACGTTTGACCTGATTCCTCAAAGAGGATACGTAGGCGCTTCACGGCTCGGTCATAGGGTGCATAGTGTGCATGGTGTAATAAAAATAATAAAAAAAATATAATAAATAAATAATCCCCAAGCAAGAAACTGGGGCAAGGGTTGCGCTTGTTGCAAGAAAATATGGTTCCGAAGGTTGTAATTTTGAACCCCAAATTTATCTTGTTTTTTGTCGAGCCTTTAATACTCTTTCTTTCTAGCCCTATCCAAAAACCCACATTACGGTCCAAAGAAAGACCTTCTGATCAGTCTCCAAAAGATGCCAAGTCAGACAAATGAGAGTCTTACCGGCGAACATAACATTCTGTTCCACAGCAGAAAGGACCCTAATCTCCAGCAGAGAGAGTCATACCGGCAACACTCCAAATCCCTAGCTGGAAAGTGATACAAATGAGAGAGTCTTATCGGTGAAAATCTTCACGGACACCATAAGGCGATGAAAGCTGAGAGAAAAAACAAAATGAGAGAGGCTTGATAGTGAAAACCCTTTGGGCAGTACAAGTCGAATAAGATTGAGAATTAGATGGGGAATTGCCAATTGAAGGTCTTGAAAGACGATTGACGGCGGAGGATAGGCCACATGTACATGTTGTGACCATTAGAGTCGGTGTCTGTGTTTGATAGGTTTTTATTTATAGTTTCTTTTGTTAAAGAGTCATCTTTTTCCTTTGTCTTTTATTTTGTTCCTTTTTATCTTTTTCCTTTCATAGAAAAATTCCCCAATAGAGTCTGTTTGGTCAGAACAAGTAAGAATTGACTTCAAAATATGCCATCAGCTTTCCAATTATACAAAATGAGATCTGACTAGTACATCCAAATGGTATAGTCAGTAAGGAACAAGCCCGAGGCCAGTGTCAAGAAAGATATCCCCAGCAAAAGGGAATTGACAAAAGGATTGACGAGTGTCAAGAGGGATATCCTTGCCAAAACCAAGGTAATAAACCTCAAGGCCAAGGCCCATGAATAAAGCAAGGAAAGCAGTGAGCATGATTTGGGGAAATTCATGCGAGACTAAAAGGTCGGAAAAATGTAAGTTTCCGAGCTATGTCACAAAAGAAGAGGGATATCCCCAGCAGGAAGGGATTATCCCCAGCAAATAATATCATCTCCAACAAGTTGTGGAACGCAGAGCAAGGAAGGAGAAAAGGGAAAAGCCATCCCAGTAGGAGTATCACAACCAACCACCATGTTTTAAACTAACAAATTCTGTTTGATTTGAAGCAGGTAAAGGAAATGGCATTGAGGCCAGAAATGCATGCCACAATGGATATTATCAAACTGGGGCAGAAAATTTTCCTTCCATTTAGAAAATTTTCTGGAAGTCAGGTACCCATTCGGGAAAGAATAAAGATAACGCTAGTCTCAAGGGAAGTGGTCTTTGAACCAGTGTTGCCCCCAACATAATAAGTTTCAATGGAGGAAGTCGTTCCCCAGCAAATGGATGAAACTTGAGCTCAGAAAAAGCAAAAGGCTAGTATCATTCCCAACAGCCTTCCGAAGAGCGAAGCACTAGTTCTGAAGGAATCAGAATCCCCCAACAGTGTTATCCTCGACAGCGTTATCCCCAGCTGATAACATTTTACCCCCCAACAGGTAAGTAAATAATTCCCCAACAGTGTTATCCCCAGCAGTTTCGAGGAGTCCAACACAAGTTTGGTGAAAATCGGTATCCTCAGCGGTTCCTTTCGGGGAAAGGCAAAACGAGTCTTAAGGGAGTTAGTCTTCAAAGGAAGAAGCTAACAATAATAATAAATAATAATAAAAAATAATAATAATAATAATAATAATAATAATAATAATAATAATAAAAATATATATATAAAAAAAGGGGAAGCAGTTTGCAGAGGAATGAAACATCCTACTTAAAAGGAAGTAATTTTGGAAGGAGTAAGATAACATATTTACCCAGCAAAGTTATCCTCAACAGTGTTATCCCCAGCGGATCATCGAGATGTAGAAGCATCTTCGACAGATTTTCGACCAAGTTTCAAGAGGGTCGGACAACCCATAATGGGGAAGGAAGAAAGGGAAAATTCATCCCCAGCAAAATAATCCCCAGCAAGTTTTCGTGGTAAGACATTTTCCAATTTTAAGGATATTTTGGGTTCATCCGCCCTCGAACAGGATATGTTGGGTTCATCCGCCTTCGAATAGGATATTTTGGGTTCGTCCGCCCTCGAATAGGATATTTTGGGTTCGTCCGCCCTCGAATAGGATATGTTGGGTTCGTCCGCCCTCGAATAGGATATTTTGGGTTCGTCCGCCCTCGAATAGGATATTTTGGGTTCGTCCGCCCTCGAATAGGATATTTTGGGTTCGTCCGCCCTCGAATAGGATATTTTGGGTTCGTCCGCCCTCGAATAGGATATTTTGGGTTCGTCCGCCCTCGAATAGGATATTTTGGGTTCGTCCGCCCTCGAATAGGATATTTTGGGTTCGTCCGCCCTCGAATAGGATATTTTGGGTTCGTCCGCCCTCGAATAGGATATTTTAGGTTCGTCCGCCCTCGAATAGGATATTTTGGGTTCGTCCGCCCTCGAATAGGATATTTTTGGGTTCGTCCGCCCTCGAATAGGATATTTTGGGTTCGTCCGCCCTCGAATAAGATATTTTGGGTTCATCCGCCCTCGAATAGGATATTTTGGGTTCATCCGCCCTCGAATAGGATTTTATTTTCAAAGTTGTTTGTTGAAGTCAGGAGCCCGCCTGAAGAGAGGAAAGGCGTTTTATTTTTAAAAGTTGTTGAAATCTCGCCTACCTAAAGAAAGGAATGACATTTTATTTTCAAAGTTGTTGTTGAAATCAGGAGCCCGCCTGAAGAGAGGAAAGACGTTTTATTTTTAAAAGTTGTTTAAATATCGCCAACCTAAAGAAAAGAATGACATTTTATTTTCAAAGTTGTTGAAATCAGGAGCCCGCCTGAAGAGAGGAATGACGTTTATTTTCAAAGTTGTTGTTGAAATCAGGAGCCCGCCTGAAGAGAGGAATGGCGTTTATTTTTAAAGTTATGGTTGAAATCAGGAGCCCGCCTGAAGAGAGGAATGGCGTTTATTTTCAAAGTTGTTGTTGAAATCAGGAGCCCGCCTGAAGAGAGGAATGGCGTTTATTTTCAAAGTTGTTGTTGAAATCAGGAGCCCGCCAGAAGAGAGGAAAGGCGTTTTATTTTTAAAAGTTGTTGAAATCTCGCCTACCTAAAGAAAGGAATGACATTTTATTTTCAAAGTTGTTGTTGAAATCAGGAGCCCGCCTGAAGAGAGGAAAGACGTTTTATTTTTAAAAGTTGTTGAAATCTCGCCAACCTAAAGAAAGGAATGACATTTTATTTTCAAAGTTGTTGAAATCAGGAGCCCGCCTGAAGAGAAGAATGACGTTTATTTTCAAAGTTGTTGTTGAAATCATGAGCCCGCCTGAAGAGAGGAATGACGTTTATTTTCAAAATTGTTGTTGAAATCAGGAGCCCGCCTGAAGAGAGGAAAGACGTTTTATTTTTAAAAAAAAAGTTGTTGAAATCTCACCAACCTAAAGAAAGGAATGACATTTTATTTTCAAAGTTGTTGAAATTAGGAGCCCGCCTGAAGAGAGGAATGGCGTTTATTTTCAAAGTTGTTGAAATCAGGAGCCCGCCTGAAGAGAGGAATGACGTTTATTTTCAAAGTTGTTGTTGAAATCAGGAGCCCGCTTGAAGAGAGGAATGTCGTTTATTTTCAAAGTTGTTGTTGAAGTCTGGCGCCCACCTACATAACGAGAGGAATACTTTTCAGTCTTTAAATTTCCTGTCAGGAGCCCACCTACATAACGAGAGGAATACTTTTCAGTCTTTTCATTTCAAGTGTTGAAGTTGGGAGCCCGCCCATAGAACAGATGCATACATTTCAGTCTTTTCATTTCAAGTGTTGAAGTTGGGAGCCCGCCCATATAACAGAGGCATACATTTCAGTCTTTACATTTCAAACGTTAAAGTTGGGAGCCCGCCCATATAACAGAGGCATACATTCTTTTCATTTCAAGTGTTGAAGTTGGGAGCCCGCCCATATAACAGAGGCATACATTTCAGTCTTTACATTTCAAGCGTTGAAGTTGGGAGCCCGCCCATATAACAGAGGCATACATTTCAGTCTTTACATTTCAAGAGTTGAAGTTGGGAGCCCGCCCATAGAACAGAGGCATACATTTCAGTCTTTTTATTTCAAGTTGAAGCTGGGAGCCCGCCCATATAACAGAGGAATACATTTCAAGATCAAGTCAAAAGACAATAAAACAGAGGGTTACAACAGGAATCCCCAGCAGGAAACCATAAAAATCCCCAGCACCGGGAAACAGAAGGTTGCAACAAGAGGTCCCAGCACAAATTCAAGCGCCTGAGTCAAAAGGAAGAAAGGATGCGTTTTGAAAGAAGTGGCATGTGAACATTAAATCACGCCCAGCATAACAAATCTGATGAAGAAAGCCGTATCCCTAGAGGAACCGCCAAAAAGCTTAATGAGGAAAGCCATGTCCCCATCAGACCGAACAAAGTGATGAAAACTGGTATTCAGAAAAGCAAAGGGCCAGTATCATTCCCAAATTCGCGGAAGAAAAGCACCGGAGGAAACACAAGCCGACAAGAAAGCAAGGCAACAAGAACAAGTTACACTAGCCTAGCTTCTTGTTTTCTTTTAAACACGGTGTAACAAGGAGATTGGTAAGCAGTGATAACAGCATGCAACAACAGTAACATTGCAGCCCCACGGTAGTCCCAGCTACCAAAACTTCCCGAACTACATTAACTTGATTCCCCTTTAGCCAGGGATATGTAGGAAACCTTTGAAGCGAAGGTTCAGTTAAATCTTTTTCAAAAAAAAAAATGTGCTTCACACGGAGTATTCGGATGGGCAAAAATCGCTCACTTTATCTTTGCACGAAAACCCTTCGTGTCTTCGGGCAAAGAAGGGCAGCTGTAAGCACGTGATTTTTGCCCTATATGAGAATTACTCCCAAAAAATTCAAAATCAAATGATTTTCATTGGTGTGCAATTTTGTGAGATTTTGTGATATTTTTGGATAATTATTTGTATTTGACTGTGCATGTTTATTTGTTAAATTAATAAAAAATACAAAAATATGTCGCATTTTGCATGTAGCATTTAATTCTACAATTTGTTAGTAATTAAGTTTGTTTACAAAAAAATAAAAATTACAAAAATAGGTATCTTTTGCATTTTTAGCATTTAATGTCCAAATATACAATTTTATGCTTAATTATTACTTAATTGTGCGTTAATTGTTATTGGGAGTTAATTTGCACTTTTATAACTTAATTTAGTTCTTAATAATAATTTAAGTATTTTTAGAATTTAGTTTTAGAAAAGTAAAAGAAGAAAAGAGAGCAAAAAAAATAAAGAAAAAATCGGACCACTTCTTCAAATTTCAACCCCAGGCCCAAATAATTACCCAACCTTCCCCATGACCCAGTCCACTTCAAACCGGGTCGACCCGGTCTGCCCCATTAACCCAAATACCCAACACCCCTTCTTCATTTTTGTCCAACACAAAACAAAACAAAAAAAAGACAAACACAAAAACCCTAAAAACTAAAAACATCTGCCCCCTCTCTTCATCCTCTCCAAACACCAACTTCCCCATCAATGGCTACCTTCACCTCTGCAAGACCAGCTCCCATGGCTGCCTCCCCATCGACAACACACACACACACACACACACACACATACACACATCGACAACACAAACACACGCACACATACACAACAAAACACACACGCACACACGCAGCAGTCCATCCATGGCTGCTGCTTCTTCTTCTTCCTCGACCTCACCATCGTGAACGTCCACCATTGACATAGCCAGCAACTGCTTCATCTTCTCCTTCACGCCACTGCTGCTCCTTCTGCTTCACCGTCCAAACGCTTCGTCTTCTTCGTCTTCCTCGTCGCACAGCTCGCCATGGCCAGTCACTACTGCTGATCATGCAGCTGCTACTGCGTCAACCTTCTTCTTCACCTCCAGCTGTTGCTGCTTAGGCGTTCAATCTCAAGCCCCCGAGATGCCTCGCCAACAACCAGCTGCTGTTGTGTTCGCCACTGTTCGTCGACCTCCCCTACTGCTTTATCTATTTCAGCTGCTTCGCTACGTCCAAGCACACCTTGTTTTGCTGCGTTGTTGCTGCCCACGAGCAGCTTATTTTGTTTCAGCTATGCTGCTGCCACCATTTCGTTGGTCGAGTTTTAGTCGAGGTCGTCGAGCGTCGTTGAGTTCGTCGTTGAGTCCGGACAGATTTATTCCCATTCGAGGTTCGTCAAAACAGTCCGTACATATTTCGTTCAATCCGGTTAGTAGATTTTGAGTTTTATTTTTGTCCGTATTTCGTTTTGATATTCTCGAATCTAAAATCGGCAAATGTTTGTGTTGTTCATTATTTGGTGAATTTTTCAGTTTGTTTCATGTTTGTTGTATTGTTCTTGTTTATTGTTTAGGTAAAAATTTGTTAGTTTAATGTTTGTTAGATTCAAATTGAAATCTAATTAATTATTTCTTCAATTTGTTTCATGTGTTATGTATTTTTCCAGAAATTATTAATGTTGTTTGAATCATTTAATCCGTCATGTTTGTTGTTTAAAAATATATTTAGTTCATGTTCATCTTTGTTTGAAGTTCATTTTTAATCCAGTGATTTAATGTGAGTTTATGTTTTTGATTTATTGATTTAGTTTGAATCATGTATTTTGTTGTTTCTTTGCTCATTCATTTTTGGTCTAAGTTAACCAGGATTGGTTCCCGATATGGTTAATTTACTTCCATTAATTTTGAGTTGTGTTGTTCATCGTGTTCATATGATTTGTTGTTGAAGATTGTTGAGAAATTGGTCATCTTGGCTATATTTTGGTTAAGTTATGATTAATTGATTGTTTAGAGCTGATGGGGGTAGTCTGGTAAATTGCAGTATCGTTCAGGGGTAAAATGGTAATTGCAATAAGGTCGGAGGGGTAGTTTGGTAATTAAACATTATTATAATTGTTTATGTAGGCATGTGAGACAAAATATAATGGGGTGGTGTTTGATATAATTGTTTAACATAATAGGACAAAACATAATGTAGTGGAGGGGAATATTGCATTTGTTTATGTTAAGCATGGGGGACAAATTATAATGGGTTGGGGTTTGATGTATTTATTTAATGTAGGCATGGGGGACAAGGTTTAAAATAAAGAAAACATTAAGTAGTGGAGACAAAACATGCCATTGGGGAATATTTCGGGTTGGGGATTCAAGACTTGTCTTGCTATATATAGAGTCATTCTTGACATTAAATGGGGAGGAGGACCAAGATTTAAGAGAGGATTTTTAGGACTTGAACATTAGATAGACTTTTTACTCTTGAGAGCTGACAGACTTGAAACATTTTGAGAGTAAAAGAGAAATGCAATTTGAACTTTCACTTGAATAATTTCCGTTTGTTTTTCTCGAGTGTTATTCAAAAATCAGTAAACTACTACATCTTGTATCCTTCTCTCTTCTGCTTTGACTGTGATTGCACTTTGGTATTGCTGATTTTTCAATCCGTTACTAGGATATTCTACTGGTTGTTACTGGTTTGCGGTGTTGCCGAACCTGCTGTTGCTGTGTTATTATTGCTGCTGACTTCTCCTTCTTTTGTTCTTGTACTGCCATTTCCAGGTACACATTTGTACACTCTCGGCTTGAAGCGAAATGAAATATTAATCAGGCTTTGTTCCTGTTGAATTCCTCTTGTTTAGATTTGTGTTTGAATATAATTTTCCTTTCTTTGTATAAAAATGTAGTTGATTGATTAATGAGTAATGATGTTGCATATGTATAACTTCTTCATCTAATAATGTTAGTTTAAATTAATCAAAGAATAGTTAATCTGTTTTGATATTATTGTGCGTCAATCTCATGTTCCAGTGTTATTAAATAATAGGATATAGAACGGAAGTAATCTCTCTTTGTACAAACTCGATTGCAATTTTCCATTTGCATTAGCCGTAAATTAATAACTAATAAGTTTGACCTTTTCAACATGTAATTAATTGAGGGATTTCCTTTTATTTTTAGAGGCGAACTTAATAGAAAAATGTAGTCGTTATAGGTTTATCCTTTAAAATAAAAATGAGATGAGTCTCGCTAAATAAATCACACATCGCCGGGGCCCTCAATAAAATACATAACCATTAACTAGACTTTGGATTTGGCCGTTTAATGAACCTTCACGGCCTCTTCCTAAAATAACAATACGTTAGTCTCTTTAGGACGCGCCTTAATAAACCTTACCTTCTTAAACTCGGGTGCACATTTATGTGACCCAAATCCAAATCTCAACGGAGTCGAAATGTGTCTCTAATCACGGGTACATTGATTGTGACGTGGTTTGAGATGCGTGTCCATGACGTTGCAAATTCCTTTTGAAAAATAAGAACGAGATGAGCCTCGCCCAATAAAAATACAAAATTACGGGGCCCTCAGTAAATACTTGTTTTAAAATTGCTTAGACTTCGGGATGGACCGTTTAGCAAAATTCCACGGCCCTACCCAAAGTAGATGATACGCTAGTCGCTTTAGGCGCGCCTTTAATAATTTAATTTTCTTAAACTCGGGTGCACATTGATGTGACCCAAATCCAAATCTCAACGGAGTCAAAGTGTGTCGACGACCACGGGTACATTGATTGTAACGCGGTTCGAGATACATTTTCACAACGTTGCAATTCCTTGTAAAAAATAATAATAATAATTATGAAAGCGGTAAAAAGTTAAAATTTGCACATAAGTTCATATTTGTATAAAATCAGATAATCAAGCCGAATATAACAGTTGAGCGACCGTGCTAGAACCACGGAACTCGGGAATGCCTAACACCTTCTCCCGGGTTAACAGAATTCCTTATCCGGATTTCTGGTACGCAGACTGTAATATGGAGTCATTCTTTTCCTCGATTCGGGATTAAAATTGGTGACTTGGGACACTCTAAATCTCCCAAGTGGCGACTCTGAAATAAATAAATAAATTCCCTTTCGATCGTCCTTTAATTGGAAAAACTCCCTTGTACCCTCTCGGGTATGTAAAAAGGAGGTGTGACATAGGGTTAAAGACTAACCCCATAAAATAATTCTTTTTTCTAAAGTCATTGTTTTGTCATACTGAGACATTTTTCTCCTTCACATCCTTTATATCTAATTTCTCACTATCGTCTTGCACACTCCCAATCTGGAATGAGATATTTTTCATGAGTATTTCATACACAAATTCACCTTCTTTTGTCTTAATTTAACAAATACATGAAAGTAAAAGTGAAGAAACTGGTCGCGTGATCGGCTAGAGAAATTAATAATTTGTTGAAGGAATAGAAAGACAAAAGTATCAATAATTGGTTCATAACTTCTTATAATTGATTAACTGCTATACAAAAAACTTTTCTTTTTCTATACTTTATTACATTTTTAATATCATATATAGGTAGTAAATACAAAATTACTCCATAATGACCAAAAACCATTTTGCTTTTGGAAGGTAACATACACAGCAAGCAACCATTCTTTCGAAAACAGAGCCTTGATTTATTGCATCAGCGCAACTGAAAACTGTGAATTAAAGAATAAAAAATGATGGGACAATGGATTACTCTATTTTGTGTTAAAGTTTGTTGGAACATTTCAATAGCTTTTACTGTCGCACCTTAGTTTTATCTACCATTTTCTGGCCGACTGATGCCAAGTTAACATTTTAGAATACCATTTATGCTAGTAAATATCAGCTTAATATAATTTGACCACAAGCCCACCGGCAAAAGTATAATCCTATAGAGTAAGAAAGTAGTAATTAATTTGATAGTAGTACGGTAGTACTTGCAATAACATTAAAAATTAATTCGTGGTAGCACATGATTCTCTTTGTTCTAGAGTCTATTCAGTCTTCAGCATGAGTAACCTGTAATAAAAAAGACAAGAGAAGGACAATGTGCATCACTTCTAATTATTCTTAGAATTTTTATATCAAATGCCAATTACAACACATCAATATTTTGGTACAAAAAAGGCATTAAACTTTATGCTTACAGCAAAACAGTACCGATCGACCAAGCGGAAAAGAAAGAATATAGAGTTAAACACTAAAAGATAACAAAAATGAAAACATCGGGAAAAATATTATCTTCTAAAGCTAAATCATCATCGGATTTTAATGTTTTCTCTTGAATCTGTAGGAGATCAAGATGATGAAATTTTTAGTATGTAAGTAAACTTTTGAAATAAAAGAATGACTAAAAATTGAATGGCTATAGGCCAAAAGAACAATAAACCGAGGAACAAAAATAAACTCAAAGCAAAAGTAAATTTGAGACAAAGCATAGATCTGATTGTTTACTTCTCTTTCGGCGACAAAATATTGACTCTGGAATACATAAAGAGAATTTGTGGACGGAAGAAGATTTGAAGGTGGTATAGAGAAGAGGGTAAACAAAGAATTAAGATGAATGAGTTTTGAGAAGTTTCCCGTTGTAACATTTGTAGTTTTAGTAATCTTAAAAGGTGCAATTATGTAGGGAATCAATTATCATACTATACTATACTATAGTATACTATCGTATCATCATAAAAAAGAAAGCGAAAAACTAAGGTAAAAGATCCTTTCCTTCATCATATCATCATACTATACTATACTATACTATATTATTATAAGTATGAGATCCTAAATCTAAAATTGAATTACGAAAATACCCATTAAAAATTGAATGGCCATCTTACCCTTCTAAAAAATAAAGATGAAAACAATACCTCCTGCTTAATACATCGATGGAGAAAATTGGGAGGATTTGTTTCATTTGCCATCAGTTATTGCATGTTGCATGCAGCTGTGAATGTTTTGCTTAATAAATGCCATTAGATGTAATATTAAAATATCTCCTAAAGAATAGAACTTTTAATTCCACTATTTTTCTCTCCATTTTAATTTTGGCTAGGCGGAAGGTACAGGATATCTATATTCATATTTATTTTTATTCTGGATTTTTGCTTTTTTCTTCCAAATTTCATGTTTTAACTTATTTTTAAAAATCTAGAAATGTTTCGTTTCAGTTTTTAGATCAATAGCTGTTCATTGTCTAAACTTATTAATTACATGCCTTTCATTTTCTCCTACTAAATGAAGAAAACGTTTCAATTATTTATTCATCGTATAGATTAGAACTTACTAGGCGCCTTGTCGTTTTCTCCTACTAAATGAAGAAAATGATTCATTTTAAGTGAGTGGTACTGCAAATTTTCTCAAAATTAATGCGCTTCATACCCATGACAAAGCTAATGGCATTCACTTTTTCCTGGAACTCATGCAGGTACTGTCCATCTTTTTCCATCAATATATACAAAATATGGTTGGTGCATTTGATGCGAGCAAATTAAAAATTTCTTTGTGATAAATTTTTTTCATTCTCCAGATATGATTTCGAGTGCAAAAGAATTAATTTATAAAAGCAATTCACCAAGAGAATACTATTGGGCAGTAAATGGTTCACAAAATATATCAATAACAACTTATTTAGTCTCTGTTATGATTACTGTAGACTTTGTTGGCATCATAAGATGGTATGATGATATATATGAATACAAGCAGTATGATATTTTTTTTTCTTATTTTTTTATAGTAGAATGCAAAGAATGTGATGTTGAGACATTGGATGCACTAATTTTCGAACATCATGCACACTTGTATTCGTAGTCTTTCAATTAGATGTGATTCTTAGCTTATGTAAATAGAATATTTCTATTTTGTTAGGAATGAAGTGCAAAGTGAGATTTTTTTTTAGTCTAAATTTATATGATGCCCTGTTTTCATTATCTTTTAATATTGAACAATTCCTACCTTATTAGTTTTCTTTACTTCCATTTATGATATTTTTTTTGGTTACGCTTCATATATAAGCTGGTGTCGTCCTTAAGGTTATTTCTTTTTTTTTTTGTGTGTGTGTGTATACTTGAAGGTTGCACTATCCAACTAAAGTAAAAAAAATTTACCCATCAATTAAGGGTACTAATTAAATCACTGAATGATTGGTTGTTATTATCTTTTCATGATTCGAATTATTTTAAACATGAAATGGCTAAAAAAAATATGGATATATTATAATGAAAATTAAGTTAGCCTATGACTGGCGTTTTAGACCATTCAATTTGAGTTCATCTCTATTTATTGTTTTTACTACATTTCGTGACAATCTTGAAATAGGAAATGATTCATTTATTTTTCTTTTAATTTTAATTCTTATAACTCGAAACACGTTTTTCAATATGTTATTTTTAAAAAAATTGTACAAATTGATATGAGAACCACGTGCAATGCGCGTGTTTAGAAACTAGTATATATATATATATATATATATATATATTTAATCAACGTTATTTAATTAAGTATAATTAATAGATGTACGAGTCACGTGTAACCATATCGCTTCCAAAAGGACAAGAACTATATAATATAACGTATCTACTAACACATGGGATCGAGGGATATTTGGAGCTGCATGTTAGGACCGAAAAAACTAGGTGTCATGCGGAAGCTAGCAAAACAAATCTTCAACGATGATAAATCGGTTAACAAAGGAGAAATATATCAAAAGAAACACAAACATTTAACGTGGTTCGGTCAATTGACCTACGTCCACCGCGGAGATGAGCAATCCACTATATAAAAAAAGAGTACAAAATATCGAGAGAACAACCTCACGAAAAGGCAAACACAAGTGACACACTAACACTTGTCCCGTAAAGTTCTCCCCCTAAATACTACTCTCAAGCCCCTATGGCTACATTGTGGATGCTACTGAATGAGAAGGACGGATCTTCAATTTATAGAACTCCAAACCTTTTCCTACAAGAAAAAGGACTAGCCAAGTATTGGAGAATTATAATTTCTTTCTACAAAAAAGAAAACTCAATTAAGGTAATTATATTGCCCTTTCCTTCAATAAATAGGAAAACCAAATATGGTAAGAAAATTATGGCAAGCACCTAATAACTCTCCCCCTTGGCCGAAATTTTCTGACAAAATAAACTTGATCCACTTTCTTCACATAGCCTTCAACAGGTCGTATCTCCAAATCTCCACCGCAAAGTTTGTCTCAACGTGCGTAGCACATCGGTCAGATTTCTCAGAAAAAAATTACGATTATCGTCAAATATGTTGCGGCTAGAACTGAACCCGCCAAGATGAACCCGTCTTGAACCTTGCTTTGATACCACTTGTTCGGACCGAAAAAACTAGGTGTCATGCGGAAGCTAGCAAAGCAAACCTTCAACGACGATAAATCAGACAACAAAGGAGAAATATACCAAAAGAAACACAAATATTTAACGTGGTTCGGTCAACTGACCTACGTCCACCGCGGAGATGAGCAATCCACTATATAAAAAGAGAGTACAAAATATCGAGAGAACAACCTCACAAAGAGGCAAACACAAGTGACACACTAACACTTGTCTCGTAAAGTTCTCCCCCTAAATACTACTCTCAAGCCCCTATGGCTACATTGTGGATGCTACTGAATGAGAAGGACGGATCTTCAATTTATAGAACTCCAAACCTTTTCCTACAAGAAAATGGACTAGCCAAGTATAGGAGAATTATAATTTCCTTCTACAAAAGGAAACCCCAATTAAAGTAATTATATTGCCCTTTCCTTCAATAATAGAAAAACCAAATATGATAAGAAAATTATGGCAAACACTTAACATAGCATACCAATAGTAACGCGAATTAATTTAGAAATATGATAATAGTACTACTACAGTCCTACTTCACAACGTATCTGATCTTCTGATTTTAGCAATAATACTTTTCACCAACTTTTATTGACACACCATCTTTTAAGTTGCTTCTTTTTTTACTCTTATTATTTCTTTTAAATTTTACTAGTGTAAAAAAGACGTTTTACTGCTATTGTATCTGTTACGGTGGAAATCGGGGCTACCCAATTTTGTCCTTCGATGAAAAAAGCAAACACTTAACATAGCATACCAATAGTAACGCGAATTAATTTAGAAATATGATAATAGTACTCCTACAGTCCTACTTCACAACGTATCTGATCTTCTGATTTTAGCAATAATACTTTTCACCAACTTTTATTGACACACCATCTTTTAAGTTGCTTCTTTTTTTACTCTTATTATTTCTTTTAAATTTTACTAGTGTAAAAAAGACGTTTTACTGCTATTGTATCTGTTACGGTAGAAATCGGGGCTACCCAATTTTGTCCTTCGATGAAAAAAGAGATACCACGTCGAAAGGTCAGGACGTCGAGTTCGGGGTTGAAGTTTCTTTCCAAGATCGAGGTCGACATCACCGACCGAGGCCAGAAGAGGGCATACTTCGAGATGATGCCGGTATTGTTCAGTAACAGAAAGAACGAGATACCTGCAACGGACCGAAGATCATGGCGTGAATTTCGGAATGGATTGGTCCTCGGCGGTTAATCAGTTGTCAAATATAATTTTCTACTATAATTAGAAGTGTACTTTATTTAGGACTCCCCTATTATATAAAGGAGAATCCCATTCATTTGTAATCATCATTGTTCACTGATAAGAATATTATATGCACTCATTACTTTCTTGCTATTTCGCTTACTGTTCATCAGATTTGCTTTAACATTTTCTATTCTTATTATCACACCTCGAGACTACCACAAGTCGAGGTCGAAATTTGGCTAGCATATTGATTTAATTTATTTTATTCTCTAATTTATCCATTTAATTCCTTGTTTATTAATTGGTATTGGATTGAATCACATATCCTTAAAATTACAATATAAGTTTAATTGTTACTCGAATTTTAGGGTAAACAGTTTGGCGCCCACCGTGGGGCTAAGGATAATAGTGATTGTTCGATACTGATTCTGATAACACACATTATTTCACACTTGTTCTTGTCAAGTATTTTTGCTTTCAGGTTAAAACATGCCAAACTCACAAAACGCACCCACACATGGTGACGATAGTCTCGGGTTTCGCGCAAAAAACGACAATGTAATTGCTCCAGGAGCCAGGGTGCCACCGGCTATCCTCGGGGGAGCACCGGTTGCCGAGCCAGTCGATGTTAGTTCACACATTATTTTAAGTGCAGACATAGGCGCGGACCCCGAAGGGAGTGTGCGTAGGGAGGGCCGATCTGGTGGCCAAGGTACATAGGGCATAAGAGATGGGTGAGTTAGTCTCCAAGTGATACTCGAGATGCTACATGCTCAGCATGCCACTATTGCTCAGCTTCAAAACCAACATAAAACTCCGAGTGGGGTTGAGCCAGAAATCACTCGCCGTACCAAGCCAGCACCAAATAGGTCAAATGGTGACAGATCGGGGACCGATCCTGCAGTAGTGAAAATGCTCGAGGAGCTCACCAAGAGAATCGAGTCAGGATAGAATAAAATCGAATCTAATGATAAAAAAGTGGAGAAATACAACTCTCGAGTTGATCAGATACCGGGGGCACCACCTATCTTGAAAGGGATGGATTCGAAGAAGTTTGTACAAAAACCGTTCCCTCAAAGTGCGGCTCCAAAGCCTATTCCAAAGAAGTTTCGGTTGCCAGACATACCCAAATATAATGGGACCGCCGATCCGAATGAACATATTACTTTATATATATGCGCCATCAAGGGTAGCGATTTAGAAGATGATGAGATCGAATCTGTGTTGTTGAAAAAGTTCGGAGAGACCCTTTCAAAGGGAGCAATGATTTGGTATCACAACCTGCCACCAAATTCCATCGACTCATTTGCCATGTTAGCGGATTCTTTCGTAAAGGCACACGCTGGGGCCATAAAGGTCGCAACAAGAAAGTCGGACCTTTTCAAGGTAAGACAAAGGGATAACGAAATGCTGAGGGAGTTTGTATCCCGATTTCAATTGGAACACATGGAGTTACCATCGGTCACAGATGATTAGGCCGTTCAAGCTCTCACCCAAGTGTTGAACGAGCGGAGTTCGATAGCATCACGTCTGTTAAAACAAAATTTGATCGAGTATCCAGCTGTAACTTGGGTAGATGTGCACAATCGATATCAATCGAAGATCAAGGTCGAGGACGACCAATTAGGAGATCCTTCCAGGTCAGTACATCCAAACAGGTCGGCAGTTAAAACCTATAGGGACGTCGACCGTGAGCCAAAGTTGAACAGGGAATGATATCAACCATACACCGCAGATCGAAGGAACAATGGTTCATGATGCAATTATGTCCAGAATGATCAAAAAAGTGATCGAGGACAGCATTTTTGGGGGCTTATGAGCAAAAATGGTTTTGATAAGCATGACGATCCCATAGAGGCACCTTGATTATCGGAATATAACTTTAGCATTGAAGCATCGTGCATTGTATCGGCAATCAGAAGGATCAAAGATACTAGGTGGCCCAGACCCATACAGAGCGATCCTTACCAAAGAAACCCAAATTTGATGTGCAAGTATCATGGCACGTATGATCACAAGACGGAGGATTGCAGGCAATTAAGGGATAAGGTAGCCCGTCTATTCAACCAGGGCTATCTTTGAGAGTTCCTCAGCAATCGAGCCAAGAATCATTTCAGGGAAAGAGACACCAACAGGAAAAATAATTAGGAGGAACCTCAACATGCCATTCATATGATCGTCGGTGGGGTCGATATTCCACAAGGGCCCGTATTCAAACGCACTAAGGTATCAATTACCAGAGAGAAATGGACCCAGGATTATGTGCCCGAAGGCTCCTTATCATTCAACTACGAAGAAGCAGAAGGCATTTCTCAGCCCCACAACGACGCTCTATTAATTTCTATCCTATTAAATAAAGTTCAAGTTAGGAGTGTTTTAGTGGATCCAGGTAGCTCAGCAAATATCATTCAATCGAGAGTCGTGGAGCAGCTCGGCCTACAATATCAAATCATGCCCGCAGCTGGGGTCTTAAACGGCTTCAATATGGCCAGTGAAACAACTAAAGGGGAGATTAGTCTACCGATGAACGTGGCTGGAACCGTTTAAGATACCAAGTTCCGCGTGATCGAGGGTGACATGAGGTACAATGCCCTACTCGAAAGGCCTTGGATCCACAATATGAGGGCAGTCCCTTCGACTCTCCATCAATGGATGAAATTCCCGATGTTGGACGGTGTAAAAATAGTATACGGGGAGCACCATGCTGCAAAGGAAATGTTTGTGGTCGACGAGGTAATACCACGACGTTATCAACCTCGGAAAGGTCGAGCATCAAAGGTAAACAGGAAGCCAAATAGCAATCACATCCAACAGCCTCGACCGAATTGGGAAAGCAAGAGATAGAATAAGAAGATGAGGATTTTCTGACCCCTCGGACCTTTATTGTTCCCGAAGATTCCGATGCCACCAAATCAACGGTCGAAGAGCTGGAACAGGTTATATTGATCGAGTAACTGCCCGAGAAAAAGGTATACCTGGGAACGGGATTAACCCCCGAACTCAGGAAAAAGCTTATTCAATTTCTTATTAATAATATGGATTGTTTTTCTTGGTCCCATTTAGATATGACAGGGATCCCACAGGAGATAACGACGCATCGGCTAAGTCTCGACCCTAGGTTCGTTCAAAACAGTGAAACAAAAGAGAAGACCAAAGTCTGAGGTAAAACATGCATTCATAAAGGACGAGGTAACAAAACTTCTCAAAATAGGGTCCATTCAGGAGGTGAAATATCCCGAATGGTTAGCCAATGTAGTCGTAGTTCCTAGAAAAGGGAACAAACTTAGAATGTGTGTAGATTATAAAGATTTAAACAAGGCATGCCCCAAAGATTCTTTTCCACTGCCTAACATCAATCGCATGATCGACGTCACAGCTGGCCACGAGATTCTTACCTTTCTCGATGCCTATTCCGGATACAATCAAATTCAAATGAGCCCGGAAGACCAGGAAAAGACTTTATTTATCACCAAATAAGGAATGTGTTGTTATAATGTAATGCCCTTCGGGCTAAAAATGCAGGAGCTACTTCCCAACGCCTAATAAATAAAATGTTCGAAGATCAAATAGGTAAGTCAATGGAAGTTTATATCGATGACATGCTAGTTAAGTCCCTGCGCACAGAGGACAATTTGGCTCATTTGCAGGAAACATTCGAAATTTTGAGGAAATATAAAATGAAGCTCAACCCCGAGAAATGTGCTTTCAGGGTCGGTTCAAGAAAATTGTGGGTTTCATGGTGTCGAATTGGGGAATCGAGATCAACCCCGATAAAATCAAGGCCATCGAAAACATCACCGCCGTGGACAGTGTAAAAGCCGTGCAGAGGTTGACCGGACGGATAGCTGCTTTAGGCTGATTTTCTCGAGGTCATCGGATCGAAGCCATAAATTTTTCTCTCTACTCAAAAAGAAGAACGATTTCGCCTGGACCCCGGAATGCCAACATGCATTAGAGGAATTAAAGCGATACCTATCGATCCCACCACTGCTTCACACTCCAAAGGCAGATGAGAAACTTTACTTGTACTTGGCAGTATCGGAAATCACGGTAAGTGGTGTCCTAGTTCGAGAAGAGCAAGTTACGCAATTTTCCATTTATTATGTAAATCGAACCTTAGGAGAAGCAAAAACTAGATATCCACACTTAGAGAAATTGGTACTTGCACTGATAAGCGCTTCTAGAAAGTTAAAACCATACTTTCAATATCACCCCATATGCGTGTTAACCACTTACCCACTTTGTAATATTTTGCACAAGCCCGAACTATTGGGCCGATTGGCCAAATGGGCCGTCGAACTCAGTGGGTATGATAGCAAGTATCAACCTCGAACGGCCATCAAATCTCAAATTTTAGCGGACTTCGTGGTTGATTTCATGCCAACACTCGTACCCAAAGTTGAAAAGGAACTCTTGTTAGAATCGGGCACATTATCGGGGGTATGGACCTTTTTCAGAGACAATGCTTCTAATGTGAAGGGGTCCGGGCTAGGTATCATTTTAAAGCCGCCCACAGGTAGCACTATTAGGCAGTCTATCAAAACTTCTAGGTTGACTAACAATGAGGCCGAGTACGAGGCCATGATTGTAGGTCTCGAGCTAGCTAAAAGCTTGGGAGCAGAAATCATTGAAGCCAAATGTGACTCTTTACTGGTGGTGAACCAAGTAAACAAAACCTTCAAAGTTCGAGAGGATAGAATGCAAAGGTATTTAGACAAGCTACAGGTAACTTTGCATAGTTTGAAGGAATGGACTTTAGACCATGTACCTCGAGAACAAAACAGTAAGGCTGATGCACTTGCAAATTGGGGTCATCAGTTGAGGAAGACGAGATCAGCTCAGGGACTGTCGTTCAACTCTCGCGATCCATGATCTAGGAGGGTCATGCTAAGATAAACTCTACAAGCTTAGCCTAGGATTGGAGAAATAAATATATTGAATACTTAAAGAACGAAAATCTCCCATCGGATCCTAAAGAGTCGAGGGCCCTACGAACCAAAACTGCTCGATTTACGCTGGCTGAAGATGGAACATTATACAGAAGGACATTCGATGGACCATTGACAGTATGTTTAGGACCGAGAGACACCAATTATGTTTTACCAGATGTCCATGAAGCACTTATGGGAACCACTCCGGCGTCGAATCATTGATTCACAAAATCATTAGAGTAGGGTACTACTGGGATAACATGAAAAAATACATTAAGGAGTTTGTTAGAAAATGTGATAAATGTCAAAGGTTTGCGACGATGATCCATCATCCCGGAGAACAATTTCATTCAGTCATATCCCCATGGTTATTCATGAAATTCGGGATGAATATCGTCGGCCCTCTGCCATTGGCCCAAAGTAAAGCTAAGTTCATTTTATTTATGACTGACTATTTCTCTAAATGGGTTGAAGCACAGGCATTCAAGAAAGTGAGAGAGAAAGAGGTCATAGACTTCATCTGGGATTATATCGTATGTCGATTTGGGATACCCGCCGAAATAGTGTGCGATAGTGGAAAATAATTTATCGGCAACAAAGTAACGAAATTCCTCGAGGACCACAAAATAAAAAGGATATTATCAATGCCATATCACCCTAGTGGGAACGGACAGGCCGAATCGACAAACAAGACT
This sequence comes from Nicotiana sylvestris, assembly GCF_000393655.2. NCBI lineage: Eukaryota > Viridiplantae > Streptophyta > Magnoliopsida > Solanales > Solanaceae > Nicotiana > Nicotiana sylvestris. The sequence goes on from NC_091058.1 coordinate 69,592,241, forward strand.
ATCTTTCAAAACTTAAAGAAAAGGTTGAACGACACTAACGGGAAATGGAGAGAAATTCTACCCAAGGTCCTTTGGGCGTATCGAACAACATCAAAGTCCATTACAGGGGTAACCCCGTTCTCCTTAGTATATGGCTCAGAGGCCTTGATTCCAGTCGAAGTCTGGGAACCTAGCACCAGATTTCGACATGTAATAAAAGAATCAAATCACGAGGCTATAAATACTAGCCTCGAACTATTGGATGAAAAACGAGAAGCTGCACTCATTCAGATGGCTGCGCAAAACAAAGAATCGAGAGATATTATAATAGAAGAACCAACCTTCGCCACTTCAGAATTGGGAACTTAGTTCTGAGGAAAGTCACCCTCAATACTCAAGACGCAAATAAAGGGAAGCTCAGCCTGAATTGGGAGGGACCATATCGGGTCCTTAGTGTCATCGGAAATGGTTCTTATAAACTTGGCACAATGGAGGGCGAACAATTACCGAACAGTTGGAATATATCACTCCTCAAACGATATTATTGCTAAGGTATGACTTTCTCCCCTTTACATTAATATTTGAGACTAACTTATTGCAGGTGTTCGATCTAGGATGTCGAGAAACACTTCAGCACGAGAACCTTAGGTTTTAAAGCACACATTGCACTCTTTTTCCCTTAGATCGATTTTTATTCCAAATATTTTTCCGGAGAGGTTTTTAACGAGGCAACAATTATGTGCTACCTGAGGAAAATTCAACAGTATCCAAGGCTTCTTTACAATCAGCCTCAAATATTGGGGGGCATCACCCTCGGATGTTATATTTTCAAGGAAATTACTTAATGTCAAAGGGTCTCGATAGGGAAACTTTGTAATTGGCCAAACGGTCGAATGAATTGTTTCCATATAGATTAGTTGAGCTCTGATGCAGAACATGTACGTATGTATAAATTATTCAAAGAAGCATTCTTTCTATATCAAACATCTTGTGTCTCAAAGAAAATTTTCTACTATACGAGCTCCATACTTATGATTTTGTGAGAAATTCCTCAAGGGCCAAGCGCAAATATGCCTCGAAAACTCGGGGACTGTCGTCGATGATCGACATACTCGAGTTATCTAATCTCGAATTCAGAAGACCTCAAAGAGGCACCCCTCAATCTATAGGCCAAGGCCATCATTCTCGGGGACTAACATTTTGAACAAGTTCGAAGTGTTATTGGGAAATTAGCCCAATAGGCATACCCAAAGGCTACGACCAAATCAATACGGCTCGGAGATGTTCGAATACTGCAATTAAAATAGGCCTTCGAATTCTTTAAAAAACCGTTTAAAAAAGGTTACCCTCGACAAATAATCAAAAGGGCTTCGATAAAATCAACCCTCGAAAAACCTTAAGAGGTATCAAATTATCTTAATACAAACGTGCTAAGGCACAAAAAACTGAGGGGTTTCTATCGACATTGAACCCTAAAAAAACCCAATGGGTAAAAAACACATGCTAAGGCATAAATAAATTTATACTTAGTATTTTAAGCCGAAAGAGGGGAATAATAGCCATATTTTATATGACATATCGGCCTAATCTAAAGAGCCTAAGGGCCAACACACTTAGAGTTCGAGAACACGCTCTCACTCGATTCAAACCTAAGGGTCCCACTCTCTCGAACTCGAATAAGAACCTACTCGACTATAGATCGGAGTTCGTTATCATTCAAAACAAACCTAAGGGTACTTTTATTTCAAACTCAGTTTTCACTCGAGCCCGACTATTGAAGCAGTATCATGGCTTTGACCAAGTCATTTAATATCAAATTCTCGAACATATTATTTAAGGCATAAAAATGTGCTAAAATTTTACGAGGCACGAAACATGATCGAAGACAAAATTTTAGAAGGCATTCAAAGAGAATTTTCTTTATATGGGAAAAAATATGTACAAGAGACCAACAAGGGCCTTACATTAAATCTTAAAAAAATAAAAATTCTGAGTGCCTAATCTTCCCCGGGATCTTCATCTCCATCTTCCCTGCTCTCGGATCCATTCACACTCCCAGAGTCATCATCATCAAAGAGTAAAGCTTCGGCCTCGGCTTCTAGTGCTTTTGCATTCTCAATATCAGCCATGAGGTCAAAGCTACGAGCATGAACCTCCTCGAGAGTCTCCCTCTAAGACTGACATTTGGCATGCTTTAATTGAACCTGAGAAGCATAAAAAATTTCCTTCACTCGAGTGTTAGCGGCTTCAACATCGGCTCGGTAGACAAACACGATCGCCTCCGTGTCAGCCTTTGCTTTTTCTGCTATAGATGATGTCTTTGCAAGCTTAGCAGTCAGCCGAGTCTCGAGCTCTTCAGTTTTCTTGGCTCGAGCCAAGATCTCTTCCCTCATGCTTTGAAATTGGTGCTCAACCAAAGATAATTGAGCATGAGTGGCATCTTTTTCCGAGGCAAGACGATCCATGTTCTGTTTCCACCCCAAAATCTCTGCCTCTCTTGTCTCTGCCTCCTCGCGAAGCTGCTCGATTTTCTCGCCCTTCTGCTGAACCCATAGGATCTAAATATTAGTCGCCAATATTAAGTTGATATGTCAAGTTCATGAAAGTTTGCATTACTTGCTCGATGATATCGGTCTGATTCTTATGGGCCATCACCAATTCAGCTCGGAAGTCCCTGATTTCCTCCTCCTTCTGCACATAAAGGCATTTAAGGGCATCTCTCTCCTCAGTAAACCTTTTGAGTTCAGCCTCACACCGGTTCAGCTCGGCTTTGGATTTGTTGAAACCCTCTCGATGAAGCAGTACAACCTATGGAGAAAAGAAAGAGATCATACAGAAGAAAATAAAAGAAAGCATAATAACGGGGAATGAAATTTACCTGGTTCAGGAGACGTTGGGCCTCATAAAAAATGATTGTCGCGTCTAGGTTGGAAACATCATCGACCCCCACAAGGCAACCACAGAATATGTCTTCCCTATCGTGGGCCATTCCCACATCAGGGGTCTCCATAGATCGAGCCTCCCGAAATTGCCCTTCGGAAAATTCAGGGCCGAGCAGCGAATCATCAATATTGATTGCCCCAAGAAAGTCACTTGGGACTCTCTTTCCCTTCTGAAAGGCCCCAAAACCGGACCCTTCAGGAACACTCCCCAATTATTCATCACGGTAGAAAATACCTTTAGCCCCCGATGACTCGGGGACTCTGCTTGGAGCATCTTCTGAGATCTCCTCAGTCCGAGGGTGGGTCTCCTCGACCATCACCTGCCCAACTGCTTTTAAAGATTTTGACGCTTCCCCTCTTTCGAGGCACCGACTCCTAACTAGTGTCCTCCCTCTCCTCTTCTTCATCTTGTATCTTTTGAGCTACGCCGGCAGATAGAGCAATAGAGTCGTCCTTCGACTTGCGAGCCTTACTCTTCTTAGGCTTTTGGGTATCACAAGATGAGGCCCTTCTCCTCTTCTTGTCCTTGGCCAGTTTAGGAGCCATCTCTTTCCCAGGCGGGGCTGGACTTATTTTAGGAGCATCCCCGAGACATGTATAAAGGAAATTCAAGCATAAATAAAAGGAAACTCTTGAGAAAAAAACATCGAAAGCGTACAGGATAAGCTTACCATGATTCTTGGCCTCCCATCGACCCCTTGCTAAATCACGCCACGAGCGCTCAGCATGTGTGAAAGTCGAAGCTAGCTTCCGAACCCATCCTTCGAGGCCTGGGATTGCTCCGGGCATCCAAGTAATTGCTGCATAACAGATAAAAGTATTACATAAAGCAAAAAATGGAGTACGAAGACTAATGAGTAATACATTACTTATGATCGGGGTTCCATTTCTCGGGGAACGACAGTTTATCCTCTAGGATAAGGTCACAGGTCCTTACCCTTACGAACCGGCTCATCCAACCCCGGTCCTTGTCCTCATCGATGCTCGTAAGAAATGCCTTCTTCGCTCGACATTAGAGCTTAATCAACCCTCAAAAAAGCCAAGGTCGATATAACCGTATGAGGTAGTCGAGAGTCAACTCCAGCCCTCGGCCTTGCTGGAAAAGTAGCGGAGCGTGATCACTATACGCCAGAATGAGGGATGAAACTGGCCGAGGGTGGCCTGTTACCTCTTGCAAAAGTTAACAATGACTGGGTCGATGGGACCTAGTGTGAAGAGGTAAGTGTAAAAACTTAGAAACCCCTCCACGTAGGTGGTGATGCTCTCTTCGGGGGTGGGGATCTATACCACGACCTCGGCCCCCCAGTTGTAGTATCTCTTCACATCCTCGAGATTGCCCACCATTATCGAGCAGATGTATCTCGAGACATGTTCATATCGGCTAGGGATCGATGGAGAGTTCTTGACTTTGAAGTCGGTTTTCAAGACACAAGGGCCGGGAACATACTCGTGAGTGAGCGGTTCCACCGGCATTTTATCGCCGGCCGGCCGGGAAGAAGATGAAGAAGCCTTCTCCTTTTGTGGGATGGTCTTGGAGGTTTTCACCATTGGTTCAATTAGAAGGAAGCAGAAAGAGGTGGAGTTTGGTATTTTTGGTACTAAAAACGTTTAATCAACAGGTGGTGAAAGAGAAGAGATGGAGAGAGGAAGAGGCTTAGAAAACTTGGTGAAGGTGGAAGCCAAGTTTTTTATTCAAATAAAGAACCTGTATTTATAGGTTCACGGCGGCGGTTCACTGGCGCTAGTGGCCGACCACCCACTAGCAGACATTAATAATTTGGGGAATTGTGTCGATGGATTGTTTCGGTCACCTCGACTACTTACGTCAAGGGAATGACGTCATTCCCGGGATCTCTAGAAAATCGAGGCTCAAGTCGTTTCTTATCATTTTACTCTAAGAAACGAGGGGATTATCTGTATACGGTAGAAATTAGGGCTACCCAATTTTGTCTTTTAATGGAAAAAGAGATACCACGTCGAAAGGACAGAACATTGAGTTTGGGGTCGAAGTTTCTTTCCAAGATTGAGGTCGACATCACCAACCAAGGTCAGAAGAGGGCATACTTCGAGATGATGCGGGTATAGTTCAGTAACGAAAAGAGCGAGATACCCGCAATAGACCGAATATCATGGCATGAATTTTGGAATGGATTGATCCTCGACAATTAATCAGTTGTCAAATATGATTTCCTGCTTGTCACACCTCCTTTTTCTACCACCGGAAGGGGTATAAGGGAGTTTTTTTCCAACTTAAGTAACAATCGAAACAAGATTATTTATCAAATTCAGAGTCACCACTTGAGATAATTTACGGTGTCCCAAATCACCTGTTTAAAATCCCGAATCGAGGAAATTGACTCTTAATTATGGTCTGCGAACACAGAAATCCGGGTAAGGAATTCTGTTAACCCGGGAGAAGGTGTTAGGCATTCCCGGATTCCATGGTTTTAGTACGGTCGTTTTGATCATACTTGGCTTAATCAAATTGTCTAGTTACTAATTTTAGAATATATGTGCATTTTACGTTTTACCACTTTTATTTGAAACGAATCATGTGTACATGTACCCATTTATTTGGCACGTCAAAAATCATGTCACGCAAACATGTCCACAATTAATAACGCTTTGTTATTATTAAGAAAGTTTGGTCGAAGTTGCGAACGCATACTCCGATTTTGTTTTAAAAATTGTAATTATGTCATACGAACGTGTCCACAATCACGATAATATATTAACGTGCCTAAAGCAAACTACGAATATTCATTTTTAATATCTAAGTTATAATATTTGTGAGAGTCATGGGGTGATTTAAATGTGGATGACACACCTCAATCTATTTTTTAAGAAAATACACTTAATTGGGCCTAAGGATGTTCTTACCTACAAGTGGTTTGAACTTAATATAGAGCTATTAGTTGTAAAAAGTTTGAAGTACATATAAGGTCCTTTAATTTTGAAACAAATCCTGATTTAAGCTTAAACCAAACTATTTAGAAGGAGACTGGGCTCAATATTGAGCCCAGAAGTGAATCCAGGCAAACAGTTAATGAGCTCCAAACGGGCCAGCAAGCGCCATGCCCAATGCTGCTCGATCATGCCTTGGGCACTGAGGCCCGCATCCATTATACCAAGCAAACAATTTAGACATATTAGAAAACTAAATGCAACAAAGCTTGAAATTGAGCGCATAATGTGAATCAAAAATCTAAATTGGACTTAAACCAGGCTGCCTCATCTGGGCCGCTGTCAAGCTGCTGTCCCAATGCATCTGAAGCCCAGAAATGAAAAGGAAAATAACGAAACACATTTGAATCTAAGCCCACCGGATATGGGCCAAGGTTAAACCCAACAACCTCTAACAAAAGAGGGCCTTTAACATTAAGGCCCTTCTTAGGCTCAATTCCCCTAACCACTTATGACAAAACAATACATCAATTTTGAGCATTAGAGGTATATGGATGTCCTGGTTATAAACTAACTTTAGATGATTTAGTATTAATAATGACAATGTGGGGCAGTTTACATATTCCAACTAATTTTAACTAAACCTAAAATGATTCAGCACCATGAGTATTAATGTAAACTTACAATACATTTATCCTGGCCTCAAATAACTTTGACACTTATCAAAACTTAGTTGAAGGCATTTATCCATACCAGTGTGCACAAATCACATACTATCATAAGTCCCACACAGTCCCCAAATATTACAGTTTTCAAACAGTAACAAAGCTATTCAAACACACATGAAATACTAAACCAACTCTAACTTTCAACCTATGATTGATTGAATAGAAATAGACATCAAATTTACCGAGAAGGAAAACAACTTAAACAAATGGAAGGAAAACTACCAAATAAAGGAAGAAAAACAAGGAAAGACACTAAACAAGAAATAGATCTGAAGTTTTCACTTCCAATCAGCATACTGTATCTTCATATTTTGCATTTCAAGAGCTGTGAAAGTACCTGGATACAACAATAAGGGAAAAGAAAAACCCTGAAATTTAGCTAAATGAACATCAACAGAAAGCCAGCAGCAAAATAACAGTAATGATGATCAGAACAAACAGCTTCAATAACCAGCCATTTTCAATTTGGAACACCAGAAATCCTTATGAAAGTTTTTTTTGGAAAAATCAGAAAGGCAATTCGAGCCAAATTCTTAACGAAAGGAATGCAAAGAACTTTTGTTGTATTTTAAAGGTCTTTTTCAGAATGCCAAATCTTTCTCTAAAATCCGTCCCCTAATGAGTGAGGGGAGAGTACTAATTATAGGCCTAAGAGACCATGTGCTGAAAACCAAATCAGGGAAATATTCCCTCAGCCTAAAAATGCATATTTTTTAACCACCTGGGACAGCTGGCTATCCCTTATTGACTCAGCATTTTTGTGCTAACCAATTGGGGACAGCTGCCCCAGGTTCTAGAAACTTCTTGTACCAGCCTTATCTAAAAAGTTGTTTCATACCCTTCCCAGACCCCTTAAGTTTTTTATTTGTTCTATTGAACCCCTAAACTTCACTTTGTTCACAAATCAGAACTAACAAAACAAAGACCAAGATTGACACAAATCGCAGATTGAAAGGACCAAAACGTTCATGCAATTAGACCCCAACTTAACTCTAAAACCTAAATAAATTTATCATTAAGCTGAAATCAGAAATGACACAATACTTAAACATTTGAACCTAACATTAGCATGAATTGACCAATAAACGAGACATTTCTAAGATTTGAACCTACTGAACCAATTAATATTGGCATTAACAGGGAATTGAATCGCAACAAGAAACTAACATGCTGATTCTAAAATAAACTCGACTAGACACAAGCTAAACCAATTTAGACAACCCTAGCCGCAACAAAACTGACCAACTAGTAATTGAAAAATATGCACAAATCACCCTAAAACTACTGACTAACCTTAATGATTAAACACATAAGTAAACAAACAATCCTAAAAAAAAATAAAAATCTTATATCATGCAACTACAAACAGAACAACCACACGAAGAAATCAATCAAAGAAAAGAAAAATGGTCAAGAAAAGAAGCCAAACAAGAAATTACCTATACCAGTTGGACTCGGAGAACCTGACCGGAGCTTGGACATGGTTAGGGCAGGTTTGAAAATGAATCAAACCTACATGAATCAATTGCTCATGTTGAGAGAAAATGACTCGTGTAGGTATGAACCATTTGAACTTCAGTAGAGGCTTTTAGGTTTTCTTTCCTTTTCCCCTCTTTCCAGCTTTTTGATTTGAAATTGCTCAAGTTTAAGAGGCCTTTTGGGCAAAAACAACAGGATATTAGGGGTGAAGGGAGTGGAGAGATGGCTTGGTGAGGTTTTAGGGTGGTTTGGGCGAACTAGGGTTTTGGGTATCAATCTTAGATCTAAGATTCGAGGGATTTGATAAGGGTTTTAGAAAAATAGTTGAGAGATTCGAAAAGAGGAGGGCAAATAGATTATGTGGTGTAATTTGGAGGTGATTGGAGGTGGTCCGCCGCCATGAGGTGATTTCTGGTCGGCGGACCACGGCGGAGATGGTGGAGTAAAACAGGGCGGCTAGGGTTCCAGTCTCTAAGCTTTGAGAGAGGAGAGTGAGACAGGTTTGAGGGTTTGGGGTGGGGAAATCGGGTTTCGAACATATTTATGTAGAATATGAGACCAGTTCCCAGCCATTAGATCCATGATGATCAACGACTGGATCTAAAGGGGGTTAATATGAGGTGGTTTGGATGGGGAGGGATTTGGACCGGGTAAAGCTGGGTTTTGGGCTTGGAGTGGGTTAGTTTGGAAAAGGTTTAGGGGCAAAAGGGTTTGGGCTTCAGCAATTTTGCCCAACAACCCCTTTATTCTCTAAGTCCTTTTCTTTTCAACCTTTTTCTTTTATTTACTTTTCTTTTCTTTTTATTTAATTAAAATCCTAAATTAACTCCTAAATTGATTTAAATTGTAAAATTAAATTAATTATCTAATTACACAAATTATAACAATTACTTGACTGTAAATTCAAAGAGAAAAATCAATAATCTAAAAGTTAAAAGGGTAAAATGTAAAACGAGCCATTTTTTGTGATTTTTATTTTTAATAAAGCAATTAATTAATCCTAAAATGTGAAAAAACAATCTAAATGCAATGCATGGTATTGTTTCATGATTTTAATTAAATAAACATGCACAGAAATGCAAACAATTAACATAAATTTCTACAAAACCCTATAAAATTGAAAATAATTGGAAAAAATTTATTTCTTTAATTTGTAGGAGTATTTCATATTGGAAAAAAATCACATACTCACAGCTGCCCCTCTTTGCTTGGAAATACGAAGGGTTTTCGGGCAAAGATAAAGTGAGCAGATACGAGTGATTTTTGCCCGTTTGAATATTCTGTGGGAAGCATTTTTGAAAGATATGACCGAACCTTGCTTCAGAGGTTGCCTACATATCCTTTGCTATAAAGAAATCAGGTCAGTGTAGTTTGGGAAATTTTGGTAGCTCGGACAACCAGAAAGCTATGATTTCACTGCTGCTATCGCTACTACTTGCTGAACTCCTTATTACACCAAGACAAAATAAAAAGAAGCTAGGCTAAACTATGCTCTATGAATTACAAGAATCCTATCTACCATCTTCAAACTTGGCCTTGCTGTTTCTACAACTCTATTGTGCATCTTGAACTGTTGACCTGCACTCTCGAGACGAATTTCTGTTGTTGCTAACGTGAATTGAATTCTAAAATGAGTTCCCTTATTTTCCAGGTGGGTGACTGATTGCCGAAACTTGAACTACATTCCCTTGTTCTCTAGGTGGGCGCCTAATTGACGAAACTTTAACTGTATTCCCTTGTTCTCCAGGTGGGCGCCTGATTGCCAAAAAATTGAATTGTATTCCCTTGTTCTCCAGGTGGGCGCCTGATTGCCAAAACTTGAACTGTATTCCCTTGTTCTCCAGGTGGGCGCCTGATTGCCGAAAACTTGAATTGTATTCCCTTGTTCTCCAGGTGGGCGCTTGATTGCCAAAACTTGAATTGTATTCTCTTGTTCTCCAGGTAGGCACCTAATTGCCAAAACTGAACTGTATTCCCTTGTTCTCCAGGTGGGCGCCTGATTGCCAAAACATGAACTGTATTCCCTTGTTCTCTAGGTGGGCGCCTGATTGCCGAAAACTTGAACTGTATTCCCTTGTTCTCTAGGTGGGCGCCTGATTGCCAAAACCTTAAACTGTATTCCCTTGTTCTCCAAGTAGGTGCCTGATTGGCAAAGCTTGAACTGTATCCCCTTGTTCTCCAGGTGGGCGCCTGATTACCAAAACTTGAATTGTAATCCCTTATTCTCCAGGAGGGCGCCTGATTACCAAAACATGAACCATATTCTCTTGTTTTTCAGGTGGGCACCTGATTGCCAAAACTTGAACTGTATTCCCTTGTTCTCCAGGTGAGCGCTTGATTTCCAAAACTTGAACTATATCCCTTGTTCTCCAGGTGGGAGCCTAATTACCAAAAACTCGAACGGTATTCCCTTTTTCTCCAGGTGGGAGCCTAATTGCCGAAACTCGAACTGTATTCCATTGTTCTCCAGGTGGGCGCCTGATTGCCAAAACTTGAACTGTATTCCCTTATTTTCCAGGTGGGCGCCTGATTACCAAAACTTGAACTGTATTCCCTTGTTTTCCAAGTGGGTGCCTGATTTTCAAAACTTGAACTGTATTTCCTTGTTCTCCAGGTGGGCGCCTGATTGCCAAAATTTGAATTATATTCCCTTGTTCTCTAGGTGGGCGCTTGATTACCAAAACTTGAACTGTATTCCCTTGTTCTCCAGGTGGGCGCCTGATTACCAAAACTTGAATTGTATTCCCTTGTTCTCTAGGTAGACGCCTGATTACCAAAACTTAAACTGTATTCCCTTGTTCTCCAGGTGGACGCCTGATTGCCAAAACTTGAACTGTATTCCCTTATTCTCCAGGTGGGCGTCTGATTGCCGAAAACTTAAACTGTATTCCCTTGTTCTCCAGGTGGGCGTTTGATTGTCGAAAACTTGAATTGTATTCCCTTGTTCTCCAGGTGGCGACCTGATTGCCGAAAACTTAAATTGTATTCCCTTGTTCTCCAGATGGGTGCTTGATTGCCAAAACTTGAACTGTATTCCCTTGTTCTCTAGGTGGGCGCCTAATTGCCAAAACTTTAATTGTATTCTCTTGTTCTCCAGGTGGGCGCCTGATTTCCAAAAACTTGGAACGTATTCCCTTGTTCTCTAGGTGGGCACCTGATTACAACAAAACAGATAAAACAAAAAAACATTTCTACTCCAGCGTGGTATCTGGGCACATCTGTGAGTGTTAACCGAATCGTGTTATTAAAAGAGCTATAAGAATTCAAAGCTAAATCCCATTATTCATGAGGGTCCTGAAAATTTCAAACTAAATCTCATTTAAAAAGTGACGAACTTTAAAGCTAAATTATATTCCTAAAGGTAGAACTTACGCTAAATCTTGTTATCCATGAAAGTCTTGAAATTTAACTAGGTCCCATTATCCAGGAGGGTCGTGAGAACCTTAAAAATTGAATCCCATTATCTAGGAGGGCCTTGAAAATTTTAAACTAAATCCCATTATCCAGGAGGGTCTTGAAGATTTACGGTCGAACTTGTTCGGTACATGCTTTCCTCACGGAGGGTTCCTTCGGAACAAATGAAATTTCCTGCCCTATTTCAGTCAAAGAAAATTTTATCAGTTTAAAAATCTAGTGGTTAGTTTGTGGCATTCTTGCTGAAAGTAGCCTTTCCACTACCGTGCGTATTTTAAATGGCTGCTTTGAACTGGCCATGAATTTTTTTGACTTTCTGACTGAATTTCAACCACAAGACCCTGAATGACCCGAGTGCTCTGCACTCAGCCCACTGTTTTACATTTTTGTCCTTCCCATCTGAACCACTGTATCTTCAACAAAATTCACAAACCACTCAACCAAATAGAACTTTCACTAACACCTTATTTTCCATTTTGCATCATGCTATTTTTGGTATGTTTTGGCCGCACCTTGCTTTGTGCAATTTGGAAGTTGGTAATAGGCTTTGAAATCCTTTCTTACTTGCTTAAACGAGGTTGACACTGGAAAAAGCCTTAGATAAATAAACCCAAAAGAAATAAAATGCAATGACTTCGAGAGTTAGGAATAAAAAAGAAAATTTGAAACAGGATGACTGTTTGAGGGAGAAAAGGAAAAGAGACTTATATGAGTGAGGCGGCTGGCACCAATGATCACGACATGCATTTCGGATTAATCAGCCCAACCTGTTCAACCAATCACCTTTCAGTTGTCATATTTTATGCCCCAGGATTTCCATATTCCAATCTCTTTGCAAAGTCACCAACATTGTTCGGCTTGCGGCGCCCTGAAGGGTTTTTTCCAACAAACTTCTCTCATTTGTTCATCTCTCAGCTCACTATCGCCTCATGGTGCTCCTGAAGGTTTTCACCAATAAAACTCTCTAATTTTAATTTCTCTTATCTTTCCATCGCCCTGCGGTGCCCGCGAGGGTTTTCACCAATAGGACTCTCTCATTTGCTCATTTTCCTTGTGCAGAACGGAGTGTTGTCCCTGATGCGAATCGTACCTCTATCTCACTTGACTTGGCATTTTCAAATATTGGTTAGAAGGTCTTTCTTTGGACAGCAATGTGGGCTTTTGGATGGGGTTAGAAAGTAAGGATATCATAAAGGCTCGAAACAACTTGAATGAGTTTAAAATTACAACTTTTGGAATCAGATCTTTTACCAAACCACAACTTTTGCCCCAGTTTCTATGCCTGGGGACTTTTGAATTTTTATTTTGATGGGACCGAACCGTGAGGCTGCCTACGTATCCTTAAAAGGAATCAGGTCGAACGTAGTTCATGTCATAAGAATTGCTTTATTTTTGTTACTTTTATCTCTTTCTTTTTCTTTTCTTTTCTTTTTTTTTTGTTGCTTTACTCTTTCCCATTTTTTTTTGTTATTTAACTTCTATGTTCGTGTTTCTGGACTTGCTACTGATTCCAAAAGAGGGGTATGAAAGAAAATAAATAAGGCTCAAAGGGATAACAAAGGATAAAATGTGTGGATAGAAGAATAAAATGCCTTCATCATTCCAATCTTCAAAACATGCTAAGTATAAACGACAATTAGACACACCAAAGAAATCATATATAATATCTTTTGACTACATCAGAATTGATAGCCATATCTACACATTTACTTCTATATCTGTTAAATACAAAGCACCATTGGACAACACTCTTGTTACAATGAACTCCCCCTGCCAATTTGGGGCGAACTTGCCTTTCGCTTCAGCCTGATGTGGAAGGATGCGCTTCAATACTTGCTGACCCACTTCAAATTTTCGGTGACACACCTTCTTGTTGTATGCTCTTGCCATTCTCTTTTGATACAACTGGCCATGACACACTGCTGACAATCTTTTCTCGTCGATCAGACTTAATTGCTCCATACGGGTTTTGACCCACTCATCAAATTTCGGCTTCAACAATAATACGAAGGGATGGAATTTCAACTTCCGCGGGTATCACTGCTTCAGTACCATATACCAACAAATAAGGAGTTGCACCTACTGAAGTGCGAACAATAGTGCGATAACCCAACAAAGCAAAGGGCAACCTTTCGTGCCATTGCCTGGATCCTTGCGCCATTTTTCGAAGTATCTTCTTTATGTTCTTGTTGGCTGCCTCGACTACTCCATTTGCCTTGAGGCGGTATGGGGTAGAATTTCGATGCATAATCTTAAACTGTTGACATACTTTTTTTATCAGATGACTGTTAAGATTAGCACCATTGTCTGTGATGATAACCTTTAGGATTCCGAACCGACAAATGATATTTGAATGAACAAAATCGACCACCGCCTTCTTGGTCACAGATTTGAAAGTCTTAGCTTCAACCCACTTAGTGAAATAATCTATGGCCACCAGAATGAACCTGTGCCCGTTTGATGCCGCAGGCTCAATTGTTCCGATGACATCCATGCCCCAAGCAACAAAAGGCCAAGGTGCGGACATTGTATGCAACTCAAATGGCGGAGAATGAATCAAGTCTCCATGTACCTGACACTGATGACACTTGCGCACAAAGCTAATGCAATCTCATTCCATGATGATCCAATAATACCCTGCTTGAAGAATTTTCTTTGCCAGAACATACCTACTCATATGTGGCCCGCAAACCCCGGAATGCACTTCTGTCATGATATACATGGCTTGTTTAGCATCTATGCACCCAAATAGCCCAAGATCTGGAGTTCTTTTGTACAAAACTCCCCCGCTCAAGAAATATCCACTAGCCAAATGCCAAATTGTTCTCTTTTGATCACCTGTGCCTTGTACCGGAGATACCCCCATCCTGATGTATTCCTTAATATCATGGAACCATGGTTCACCATCAAGTTCTTCCTCAACCACATTACAATAGGCATGTTGATCATGGATTTGAATATGTAGAGGGTCAACATAAGCTTTGTCCGGATGGTGCAACATTGACGCCAAGATTGTCAAAGCATCAACAACCTCATTATGGATCCTTGGAATATGCCTGAATTCTATTGATTGAAACCGTTGACAAAGATCATGCAAACATTGCCATACGGTATGAGCTTTAAATCCCGAGTCTCCCATTCTCCTTGAATCTGGTGCACCAAAAGATGTGAGTCTCCCAAGACCAAGACTTCTTAGACTCCCATATCTACAGCTAACCTCAATCCCAAAATGCATGTCTCGTACTCAGCCATGTTATTGGTATAATATAAACGAAACTGGGCCGTAACAGGGTAGTGATGCCCTGTTTCAGAAATGAGCACAACCCATATTCCAACACCTTTCATGTTAGCGGCTCTATCAAAAAAATGTTACTAACCTGGTTTTTCAACCTACTCCACCTTGTCAATATGCATCACTTCTCTCATCGGGAAAATAGGTTCTCAATGGTTCATACTCTTCATCCACGGGGTTCTCTGCCAAATGATAGGCCAACGCTTGGGATTTAATCGCGGTCCGAGTCACGTAGATGATGTCAAACTCTGTGAGCAAAATCTGCCACTTTGCAAGTCTTACTGTGGGCATAGGCTTCTGAAAGATTCCTCATCCATCAAGATCTGGTGGTACCCCACATAACAATCCACAAAAGAACTAATCTCATGCTTGGCACAGTTGTCAATCAAAATGTGGATATTTGCCAATGGAAAATTATCCTTTGGACTTTCTTTGTTGAGATCACGGTAATCAACGCACACCCTGGTCTTGCCGTCCTTCTTTGGCACTGGCACAATATTAGCTAACCAAGTGGGGTATCGCATGACTCGAATGACCTTTGCGTTCAACTACTTTGTGATTTCCTCCTTGATCTTCACACTCACGTTAGTTTTGAACTTCCTTAATTTCTGCTTGACAGGAGGGAATGCCAGGTCAATGGGAAATTTGTGAACCACCAAGTCAGTACATAGACCCGGCATGTCATCATATGACCATACAAAAATGTCTTTATATTCAAACAATGCTTTGATTATTTTCTCCCTGATTTGTGGTTCCAAGTGTACACTTATCTTGGTTTCCCTGATATTATCTCGATCTCCTAAATTGATTACTTCAGTTTAATTCAAATTAGGCTTGGGTTTCTCTTCAAAGTGACTTAGCTCTTTACTAATTTCCTCAAATGCTTCCTCTTCATCATATTCTATTTCATCATCACACTCTATTTCTTGGATTTTATTTCAGAGTTAGATTGGCTTTTAAGACTTGGTTGAAGATTCCTCATGCATGTCATGTCATTGAAACCAACATAAAAAGAACTGTACAAACAAAGAAAAGAAATTGGCACTATCAGGAGTAATGGAAAAGGGAAATTGCATTTCATTAAAAATAAAGGATAGAAGGGTTTGTACATCAAAACAGACGGAAATTAAAATCTGAATTACAACCCTCGAATAATCCAGATAAACTGAAAGAAAACAAAGCAAACTACCAAAACTCCTTCCGGTTAGGGAGAAGAGTATCATCCCAATTGTTAAGCTTCACTTTTGGCCCAATAAACTGCACATCCGCTTTGCTGGATCCTTCCCCGATTTCTACCATGTTCACTTCATCAAATAGACTCTGGAACCTTTTAACCAATTCTTCATCAAAATCAACCACAAGCTTTGGAACTGTTGTTACAGGATGCTTCACGACCCCTACCTTTATGAAAGACCTGGAGAGACGTGGTACTGGCTTAGGGAGCAACCATGCCTTCTTTTTCAGCTTTCGAGCCTTCTTCACATAATCCCATATAGTCTTGAACCCCAGACCAAATGTACCAGATTTTCACGCAAGGACACTGGCTGCACGATACCTTGTAGAGATGCACCCAGACCCTTTCCCGGCATAAAACCATTTTTCAACATCTCGGTTGCTACCATGACGATTGCAGAAGCTAACTTTGGACTCGGGATGTATTCCCCTTCCGGAACCTTTTTAACTAACACCGTTTCGGACACTTGATAGACCCACGACCCCTTATCTTCTTCAGCTTTAATAAACGGGACGGAGGTATCATTGAAAGCGCATAAATTCTCATCGCCATGCACAACGATTTCTTGTCCATCCCGTTCGAAATTCACCATCTGATGTAAAGAGGACGGAACTGCCTTGACAACATGTATCCAAGGCCTACCCAACAACAAATTGTAAGAAACAGCCACATCCAGTACCTGGAACACCATGGTGAATTTGACTGGTCCTATTATCAACTCGAGCATGATATCGCCAACAGAGTCTTTTCCTCCTCCGTCAAAACCTCGGATGTATATTCTGTTTTTATGAATCCTCTCTTCATTAACTTTTAACTTGTTCAGAGTAGAGAGAGGGCAGATGTTTGTATTGGAACCATTGTCAACTAACAACCTTGTGACCACAGAATCTTCGCATTTCACAGTGAGATAGAGGGCTTGATTGTGTTCCTTACCCTCTAGAGGCAAATCGTCATCCGAGAATGTGATCCTGTTAGACTCAAATATCTTATTAGCAATCTTCTCCAAATGGTTCACTATGATTTTGTCGGGGACATGAGCTTTATTCAGAATCTTCATCAGGTCCGGGCGGTGCTCATCTAAATGGATCAACAATGATAACAGGAAAATATGAGCAGGAGTCTTTTTCAACTGTTCTATGATGGAGTAATCTTGTACCTTCATTTTTCTTAAAAACTCTTCCGCCTCTTCTTTAGTGACCGGTTTCTTCACTAGAACTGGATTGTCTTTGAGTGTTTTAGCTTTCCTTAACTCTTTCGGGGCAAAGCATCTCCCCGAACGAGTTAAACCCTGGGCCTAATTGACTTCTTCTTTCACTTCCTTCCTCTTATAGGTCACTATCATTCACTCATAGTTCCATGGGGCAATCTTGGTGTTAGCTACCAACAGCTGGGTCACAGGTTTGATAATGATAGGGTCCGTATGAGCACCCTCCACAATTATGACTGGCTTACTTGCTACCCCCAGCACGATCACCTTTGGCTTTTCTTGCTTTGCTACAACATCACTTGGGGGCCTCTTTTCAACTACCACAACTTGCTTATCATTTGGCATGCTAAACTTGTCTGCCGATCCTTCAGCTATTGAAGAGGTTGCTTTTGTGACAATCGGGTCCTTGACTAACTTACTTTTACTAGACCGGATCTTCATGACAGATTGCGAAGGCTTCTTGGGCTTCCCATCTTTGTGCATTATCTCAATCATGTGCATTTCAGCATGGGCTGGTAATGAGTTCTGATTAATGTTGGGTGCTTCTGGGATCTGGACCACAATCTGGTTCGTATCAATGAGCTCTTGGATAGCGTTCTTCAAATGCCAACACTTTTCTGTGTCGTGCCCTGGAGTGTCAAAACAGTACGCACATATGAAAGAATAATCTATGTTCTTGGTGGGGGTTTGGTAGTTTTGACTCAATTGGACTCAGAACATCCAACTGCATCAACCTTTTAAATAGGCTAGTAAAAGATTCCCCGAGTGGGGTGAAAGTTTTCTTCCGCTGCAACCTTTCATTCCTGAACTCTAGCCTGGCTCGAAAATTTGAACAAGTAGGGTTTCGGTATTTTTGTGGTAGTGGATAAGGGTTTCGTGGAGTTGGGGCACGCCATTTCGGGTGAGAAGGGGGTTGAGCATATGACTGTGTATGATGGATATGATATTGGGGTGGCCTGACTGAGTATTGAGGCTCTGGTGGTGGGAAGTAGTGTTAGGATGGAATTTATGGAGTTGGGGTATAGGCTTGAAGCTGGGGTCAAGGTTGGGTGTAGTGGGTAGGAGAATCCCCTGGTCTGTGCCATGATCCTGAAACGATCATAACGACATCCTCTTCCTTCTTTTTTCCAAGCACGCCTCCGGTGCCATTCTGGATTGCCTGCGTAGTTGCTTTGATGTCAGAGTAGCTCATGATCTTGCTTGATTTGAGCCCTTCCTCTACCATTCCTCCCATTTTTACTACTTCATTGAAATATTTACCTATGACCGAGATCAAATGACCAAAGCAAGTAGGCTCCAAGGCCTGAAGAAAGTATTCCACCATTTCGTTCTCCTCTATTGGAGGGTTAACCCTTGTTGCCTGTTCTCTCCAGCGGAAACCGTGTTCCCTGAAACAATAGGCTTCTTCTCAATCTTAGTCAAAATCAAACGACCTGGAACAATCTCGATGTTGTATTGGAAATGACGAGCGAATGCTTGGGCCAAATCATCCCAGGTATACCATATGTTGTGATCCTAATGAGTGTACCACTCCAATGTCGCGCCACTCAGACTCTGGCTAAAGTATGCCATTAACAACTCATCTTTCCCACCGGCTCCTCTCATTATACTGTAAAATCTCCTTAAGTGGGCCACGGGATCTCTGTGCCAGTCATACAGATCTTTGTAGGCTACACTTACTTGACCTCTCAACCCTTGCATGTTTCTGAGCTATTATTCCAGGCTTCTCACCTTCCTAAACATCTCCTCTTGTTCTGGGTTTTTAGGTGGTTTCTCAGTCTTAACAGGGAGGTCGAGACGAGGAGTGTAGGAGTAATGATATGGGGCCTTGTAAGTAGGCTTTGGGGGATAGTACTGATTATCTTGGGTTTGGAATAATGGTTCACTGGAAGATCGATGGAGTGTAGCTGGTGGAGGTGCTACGAAAACAGGGGTAGCTGGTGGAGGGGGGTATGGGGTTGTTTTGGCTGGTGAAGCTTATATGGATTGGGAAGTGGTGCCATGATAGTGGTGGTAAGGGGTGAAGTTTGGTACATGTGTTGGGGATGAATCTGTAGTGGGAGGTTCTTGGGACTGAGCTAGCGGTAGGATGAAAACAGGGTTGGGGGCGGTATGATGGTGGGGGATGCCCTTTCATCCATGCCTGGTACATCTCTGCCATCTGTTGTTTCAACTTATGTAACTCCTCTTTCAAACCAACCTTAGACTCCTCCACCTCTCTCGGTGGATCAATAATACTTGCGTCTAGTTCTTGGCCAGCCATGATCAACTTGTTTTTAGACCTGGTGTTGTACGGATGAGTTGCCAGAATGCCAAACAAACTATCACCTTCCTATTCTCAATGACAACAACAACTTGTTAGTGTTTAAGATTTAACAGATGGGCAACCGCATATTTGGGATGCAATGCACCTAAACAGTTAAAGCTTCTATTGTGTATTTGAACGGATGCATGGTTCATCCTGGCTTTTAACTAATTCTTCTCATTTTACGCTTTCTCTTCTCTTTTTTTTTTCTTTTTACTTCAATCCCTCTTTAATCACTATTGGCCTTTCCCACTTGTTTTTGTTACTTCCCTTGCACTCGCTTTTCTCTCTTGTTTTGCCATTATTTCTTTCCCCTCAATTTCCTTTTATTTTCTCTCCTCTTTTTCCTTTTCATTTTATGGTTATGATCGAATCCTATGGGTATTGCCTATATATCATGATGTCGCATAAATCAGATCATTACGTAGTTCAGGTGATAAATGCGAAATAAAATAAAGACACATTTTTGATTTTTTTTCAAATTTTTATAAAATAAAAACATTCCGGGTTTTTTCCTATTACAACGACTCCACCCTATAGACTTAAACATTTTCAAAAGCTAAAACAAGACTCAAAATGGACTAAACAGACTATAAAAGAAATTGCAATACAGACTCGAAAGATAAAATCAAGAATCCATAAGTGCTTCCACTGTTGCTCCAGTTGGCCTTGTTGCGGGCCTATGCGCCATATCTTCTTGGAGGCAAAACATGTCATCCATGATCTGTCGGACAAAAATCATAACTGAAGCGAAGAACATGGACGGGGTCATCTCTTCGCACTCGTTGCACTTCATCACAATGTAGTCCACAATCCTCCTAACCCTCTCCCTGATGATACACTTCTCCTGTAGCAACCGTCCAACCTGCTGAGATCTGGCCTCCAAAACTTGTTCGGCTGTATGATTTTTCTCTTGAAGCTGTTGCAGGTCTTTTTCTAACTGTGACATCAGGGCATAGCAATGCTCCATCTCTGCTTTGAAGTCTCTTGCCTGCTTGGTCATTTCATTCTCAAAGACATTGACCTTTTTCTTTAAACCCACCATTCCTTTGTTGTACTTCTCCTTCAGTGGTCGAACGAAACTTGCCTGTCCCTCCACATTCTTAGCTAACTTGGCTCGAGCCTCTACTAGTTCAGCTTCAATCTTCTCTAACTCAAAACTGTAATCACATACTTTTAGCCTGATCTTTTCTATAAGTTTCTTATCCTTTTCACTCATGACAGGATTCTCAGCTGCTATTTTCATTTTTCGGATTTGAGCTCGGAGGGCTTCATTTTCTTTGGCCAACCTCCTCCTTTCACCTTCCGCTTCTTGCTCCTGGATATCATTATTGAATTCTATGTTTCTCAATTTCTCTTCCAAGGGTGAATGGCGGCTTGATATTTTTTCTCCTTTTCTCCCCAGGCCAACCTTTCTCAGACTTTATCATCAAAAGCTTGAACATGAGGTCTCTTGGCAGGCCTCTCAGGCTAGGGCTTAGGCTCTGGCTCATTGTTTGTACAAGACCTTTTCTCAAACCATGCAGCATAATCTGGATCCACTTCCCCTTTGCAACATCTGGTACCTGGGTGCCATTTTTCAGATACCGGCAACCATTCCAATCCTGCTGAACTAAGGTTTCGGGCAATGCAGCTTCTGGATGTAACTCAATGACCTGAGTGGTTAGATCTTCATCTTTGGGCACCACCTGATATATTCCTAACTGCCTTAAGACCCTCTGCTGTGCATATGTCTGGACACTCCTCAAACCCATCAACATTAGGTAACCCTTGGTAGCCGTCATGTGTATGGCTTCTGTCATCGGAAGCCATCCTATAGTCCACTCGACCTGACTTGCTTTTAGAGCTTTCAAGTGGGCGATACAGGCTTCAAACCCTTCGGGAGCATTGTAGTCTTTCACCCTTTCCTCGTAGATCTTGATGAAGTTATATGTGCTTGAACCATAGCTTATGAATTTTGGGTGATGGTGGAGATGCTCGATCAATCACATTTGTAGAAGAATATTGCAACCTTCAAAGAATTGAGCCCCGACCTTGCACAATGTCAATGCTCGATAAATGTCTGCCAGCACTAATGGAGCAAGTGTATGATTTTTCTTAGTAGTGAGGATTTGTGCAATTTTGGCCATACGGATATCCACTATCCCCTTTGCATATGGAAAGACCATAATCCCCCAAAAAGCCACAATGAAAGCGAACCGACGATGAATTTTCCAGATGCCCTTATCTTGTTTGTTGTTCAAACCCTTTTCATGCGTTTCGTACCCAGCTGAGTACCCGAACCTGCAGTACAAGAAGTAGAAAGAACAACATCATTTGTTTACATGAGCCTTCTTCATTTGCTTACTAATATTCAGGACGTCAAAGAACTTGTGCACAGAAGGAGCCCTCGGGAATATAAATTGTTGTTTCCTCAAGTCTCGGCCAAACTCAATATACCCGGCCATCTCCTCCAGAGTATGGGTGATCTCAAAATCCGAGAAACGAAAAACATTGTGGACGGGGTCCCAAAAAGTACCAAAGCCTTGATAGATCTTCCTGTGGTTTGATTTCATGAATGTTTATAAGGGCATCCAACTACTCTTTCACCCAATCCCAACCATCTTTATCTAGACCATTCCACCACATACGCAGCTACAACTGAGCCTGTTCTATGACCAACTCTGACGGATTCTAGACAGCGTTCATTTGTACCTGTGGAAGGTTAAGGTTAGGTTTGACTCTGGTGGACTTTTTGTAAAACAGATTTTTCAATTTCTAAAAGAAAAATCAACGGACCATGACCCCTTCTCCTCTATGCTACTTTCAGCAAAAGTGGTCATTTTTGCAAACATGGCCCCTTCACAATTTCAAATAGATTTTGAGGCCGGGGAGAATTACTTTATGGAAAAATGACACTTTACCGACAGACTTATCCGTTCTTTACAAAAATAGCCCTTCGACAATTGAAGATGCTCTAAGGCTATCCTGGGAAGAACGTCTTAAGACATAACCAAAGCTGGATCGGCTTATTCTTTTGATCAAAACCCTAAACTACATTTATTTGACCATTTACTCTTTTTCTCTTTTTGTTTTTCGAAAAATAAGGTCGAACCTTATATAGGTTGCCTGCGTATCCCACATGCGGTGAGAATCAAATCTACATAGTTTGGTCAGTTTTGACACATTTGAAAGGGACACATTATTGACTTACTTTGAAATGACTCTTTTTTATTTTCCTCTTCTTTTTTTTAAAATTTTTGGCAGAGTTTCAGGACGTTTCCAAATATCGGGAATTTTTCAGAACTGGGCTTTATTTCTTCTGCACATCACTCTTGGTTTTTCTCTTGATTTACTTTTCCTAGCCGGTCAACATGCAAGTCGAAACAAATAAATGTTCACATAGCACATAAGATGTATCAGGATGGTCTATTATTTTGGGTACACCTGTCCTAGACAGACCCAACCCCTGTGTTGAGTCCCCAAGGTCAAATGCACGTGATGCAAACAAACGTTCCTACTAGAGATCCGGCATGAGGTTGTGTTTTTTCTAGGTTTAAAACCAGGGGTTGTGTTCTTGACCTGGCTTACCCGAGCGGACAACTCGAGCCGAAGAGAGGGCAACGTACTGGGAGCACTGAAGTCTACCCAGCCTTGTTGCTAGCCTAGCCTCATTTTATTTGGTATAACTTCTACATAAAAACAGGCCACGCGAACGTGTGCACCATTTTCAGAAGAATCAGAGGGGTGACGTAAGAAGACAGTTATATACAATACAAATAATATCAAATAGTAAATAGACAGCAATTAGCACAAAAGGTTCACAAAATATAGTAATATTAACAATAAATAAAGCCAAATAAAATCATATTAAAAATATCAAATTCTTGAACCTTGAACCAAAGATTCTGTGTTCGGTCCCCAGTGGAGTCGCCAGAGTTGTCACACCTCCTTTTTCTACCACCAGAAGGGGTATAAGGAAGTTTTTTCTAATTTAAGTGACAATCGAAACATGATTATTTATCAAATTCAGAGTCGTCACTTGGGATAATTTATGGTGTCCCAAGTCACCATTTTAAAATCTCGAATCGAGGAAATTGACTCTTAATTATGGCTTGCGAACAGAGAAATCCGGGTAAGAAATTCTGTTAACCCAGGAGAAGGTGTTAGGCATTCTCGGGTTCCATGGTTTTAGCACGGTCGCTTTGATCATACTTGGCTTAATCAAATTGTCTAATTACTCATTTTAGAACCTATGTACATTTTACCACTTTTATTTGAAACGAATCATGCGTACGTGTACCCATTTGTTTGGCACGTCAAAAATTATGTCACGCGAACGTATCCACAATTAATAACGCTTTGTTATTATTAAGAAAGTTTGGTCGAAGTTGCACGAACGTATACTCCGATTTTGTTTTAAAAATCGTAATTATGTCACGCGAATGTGTCCACAATCACGACAATATATTAACGTGCCTAAAGCAAACTACGAATATTCATTTTTAATATCTAAGTTATAATATTTGTGAGGGACATGTGGTGATCTAAATGTGGATGGCACACCTCAATCTATTTTTTAAGAAAATACACTTAATAGGATGTTCTTACCTACAAGTGGTTTGAACTTAATATAGAGCTATTAGTTGTAAACAGTTTGAAGTACATATACGGGCCTTTAATTTTGAAACAAATCCTGATTTAAGCTTAAACCAAACTATTTAGAAGGAGACTGGGCTCAAGATTGAGCCCAGAAGTGAAGCCAGGCAGACGGTTAATGAGCTCCAAACGGGCCAGCAAGCGCCAGGCCCAATGCTGCTCGATCATGCCTTGGGCACTGAGGCCCGCATCCATTATACCAAGCAGACAGTTTAGACATATAAGAAAACTAAATGCAATAAAGCTTGAAATTGAGCCCATAATGTGAATCAAAAATCTAAATTGGACTTAAACCAGGTTGCCTCATCTGGGCCGCTATCAAGCCCAAGCGAAGCTTCAGTTCTTTTGAGTCACCATTAAAATCTAGCAACTGAATTTATTTCCCAATGCATTTGAAGTCCAGAAATGAAAAGGAAAATAATAAAACACATTTGAATCTAAGCCCACCTGATATGGTCCAAGGTTAAGCCCAACAACCTCTAACAAAAGAGGGCCTTCAACATTAAGGCCCTTCTTAGGCTCAATTCCCCTAACTCACTTATGACAAAACAATACAACAATTTTGAGCATTAGAGGTATATAGATGTCGAGGTTATAAACTAACTTTAGATGATTTAGTATTAATAATGACAGTGTGGGGAAGTTTACATATTCCAACTAATTTTAACTAAACCTAAAATGATTCAGCACCATGAGTACTAATGTAAACTTACAATACATTTATCATGGCCTCAAATAACTTTGACACTTATCAAAACTTAGTTGAAGGCATTTATCCATACCAATGTGCGCAAATAATATACAATCATAAGTCCCACACAGTCCCCAAATATTACAGTATTCAAACGGTAACAAAGCTATTCAAACATGAAATACTAAACCAACTCTAACTTTCAACCTATGACTGACTGAATAGAAATAGACATCAAATTTACAGAGAAGGAGAACAACTTAAACAAATGGAAGAAAAACTACCAAATAAAGGAATAAAAACAAGGAAAGACACTAAACAAGAAATGGATCTGAAGTTTTCACTTCCAATCAGCATATTGTAGCTTCATATTTTGCATTTCAAGGGCTGTGAAAGTACCTGGATATATAAGGAAAAAGAAAGACCCTGAAATTAGCTAAACGAACAGCAACAAAAAGCCAGCAACAAAATAACAACAATGATGATCAGAACAAACAACTTCAATAACCAGCCATTTTCAATGTGGAACACCAGAAATCCTCATGAAAGCTTCTTTTTTTTTGGAAAAATCAGAAAGGCAATTCGAGCCAAATTATTAATGGAAGGAATGCAGAAAACTTTTTTTGTATTTTTAAGGTCTTTTTCAGAATGCCAAATCTTCTCTAAAATCTGTCCCCTAATGAGTGAGGGGAGAGTACTACTTATAGGCCTAAGAGGCCATGTGCTGAAAACCAAATCAGAGAAATATTACCTCAGCCTGAAAAGGCATCTTTTTTAACCACCTGGGACAGCTGGTTGTCCCTTATTGGCTCAACATTTTAGTGCTAACCAAATAGGGACAGCTGCCCCAGGTTCTAGAAACTTCCTGTATCAGCCTTATCTAAAAACTTGTTTCATACCCTTCCCGGACCCCTTAAGTTTTTCATTTGTTCTATTGAACCCCTAAACTTTACTTTGTTCACAAATCAGAACTAACAAAACAAAGACCAAGATTGGCACAAATCACAGATTGAAAGGACCAAAACGTTCATGCAATTAGACCCTAACTTAACCCTAAAACCTAAATAAATTTATCATTAAGCTGAAATCAGAAATGACACAACACTTAAACATTTGAACCTAACATTAACATGAATTGACCAATAAATGAGCCATTTCTAAGATTTGAACCTATTGAATCAATTAATACTGGCATTAACAAGGAATTGAATCACAATAAGAAACTAGCATGCTAATTCTAAAATGAACTCGACTAGACACAAGCTAAACCAATTTAGACAACCCTAGCTGCAACAAAACTGACCAACTAGTAATTGAAAATATGCACAAATCACCCTAAAACTATTGACTAACCTCAATGATTAAACACATAAGTAAACAAACAACCCTAAAAAATAAAAACCCTAAATCATGCAACTACAAACAGAACAACCACACGAAGAAATCAATCAAAGAAAAGAAAAATGGTCAAGAAAAGAAGTCAAACAAGAAATTACCTATACCAGTTGGACTCGGAGAACCTGGCCGGAGCTTGGACATGGTTAAGACAGGTTTGAAATTGAATCAAACCTACATAAATCAATTGCTCCTGTTGAGAGCAAATAACTCAGGTAGGTATGAACCATTTGAACTTCAGTAGAGGCTTTTAGGTTTTCTTTCTTTTTCCTCTCTTTCCAGATTTTCGATTTGAAATTGCTCAAGTTTAAGAGGCCTTTTGGGCAAAAACAACAGGATATTAGGGGTGAAGGGAGTGGAGATATGGCTTGGTAAGGTTTTAGGATGGTTTGGGCGAACTAGGGTTTTGGGTATCAATCTTAGATCTAAGATTCAAGGGATTTGATAAGGGTTTTGGAAAAATAGTTGAGAGATTCAGAAAGAGGAGGGCAAGGAGATTATGTGGTGTAATTTTGGTGGTGTTTGGAGTTGGTCTGCCGTCGTGAGGCGATTTCCGGTCAGCGGACCACGACGGAGATGGTGGAGTAAAACAGGGCGGCTAGTGTTTCAGTCTTTGAGCTTTGAGAGAGGAGAGTGAGACAGGTTTGAGGGTTTGGGGTGGGGAAACCGGGTTTCAGATATATAGAATACGAGACCAGTTCCCAGTCGTTAGATCCATGATGATCAACGGCTGAGATCTAAAGGGGGTTACTACGGGGTTGTTTGGATGGAAAGGGATTTGGACCGGGTAAAGCTGGGTTTTGGGCTTGGAGTGGGTTAGTTTGGAACGGGTTTTGGGGCAAAGGGTTTGGGCTTCAGCAATTTTGCCCAACAACCCCTTTATTCTCCAAGTCCTTTTCTTTTCAACCTTTTTCTTTTATTTACTTTTCTTATCTTTTTCTTTAATTAAAATCCTAAATTAACTCCTAAATTGATTTAAATTGTAAAATTAAATTAATTATCTAATTACACAAATTATAACAATTACTTGGCCCTAAATTCAAAGAGAAAAATCAATAATCTAAAAGTTAAAAGAGTAAAATGTAAAACGAGCCATTTTTTGTTATTTCTATTTTTAATAAAGTAATTAATTAATTAATTAATCCTAAAATATGAACAAACAATCTAAATGCAATGCACGGTATTTTTTGGTATTTTCCCATGATTTTAATAAAATAAACATGCATAGAAATGCAAATAATTAACACAAATTCCTACAAAACCCCTATAAAATTGAAAATAATTGGAAAAAATTTATTTCTTTAATTTGTAGGAGTATTTCATATAGGCAAAAATTACGTGCTCACACTACTATAATTAGAAGTGTACCTTATTTAGGACTCCCCTAGGGGTGAGCATCGGTCGGTTCGGTTTGGTTATGAGTATTATCGGTTTAGTATATCGGTTATCGATTTACAAATTTAATAAATCGATAATCGAACCGATAAGATATCGACTATCGAGTATCGGTTAATTGGTTATCGATCATTATCGGTTCGATTATCGATTTACCTGATAAGATAACTCAATCTAGATTTAAGCAAAAAAGAGAAGACTATTGACTAGAGCTAAGCAAAAAAGAAAAAAATTCACATATAGTATACTACCCATTTCTGCGTTCTGTCCAGTGGTTACAACTGGAATAGTACTAATTCTTCAACAACAGTTGTCCAAATACATTAATAATAATACAAAGTAGTAGCAATTTTATCTTAAAATTAACATGTCCAAACATATAGTACTAACAGTTCAAATTCAAGTTAACAAGACAACAATTACTCATCCTTATAGACTTCACCAAAAAATCAGTGGATAAATAGTTATCAAACTGCAGTAATTCCCACAAAATGTTCCAAGGCATTAGCTGCCTCCTCTGATATGATAACAAAATAGTTGATTTAGAATTTTTATTTCACACAATACATGCACTTCCACAAGCGTTGAAGCCCTCAAACAGTCCAATATAATATGGATGTTATTTGTCAAATGCCTAATCTGAAAAAAGAAACAATAGAGCAATCCCTATATGAAGATGAATTTGTTATAGAAACTAAAAGCCTAATGTATAAGACTAAAGACTTACACTAGGAGTAACTAGTAAGGTCTATGAAGAATGAAGATGAAGCAACTGAAAAGTGCGGCTGACAAAGAATAGGAGAGAATGAACTGAAGCTCTAGCATATGTATATACTTAAGAGTAAAGTCGTAATTTTATTAATTCTTATTGGGTTATCGGTTAACCCATTAACAACATTGGCAAATTGAGGCCCGAACCGATAACCCAATAGTGGAAAAATTCTAAACTGTTACCGAATCGTTAATCCAATAACTCGATACCGATAACCCAAGAAATAATTAACGGTTCGGGTTATTGGTTTTACCCGATATATATCCAGCCCTAGACTCCCCTATTGTATAAAAGGGGATCTCATTCATTTGTAATCATCATTGTTCACTGATAAGAATATATGCACTCATTACTTTCATGCTATTTCTCTTATTGTTCATCAAATTTGCTTTAACATTTGCTATTCTTATTATCACACCTCGAGAATACCACAAGTCTGAGGTCGAAATTTAGCTAGTATACTGGTTTGATTTATTTTATTTTCTAATTTATCTATTTAATTCCTTATTTATCAATTGATATTGGATTAAATCGCATATCCTTAAAACCACAATATAAGTTTAATTGTTATTTGAATTTTAGGGTAAACAGTTACAACTCACTCACCTTAGCTTAAGATGGAGCAACGAGTTAGTTTATTTAAAATGAAAGTTCAATTTCTAATTGACAAAACCATATATCAACTTTGTAATTTTTTGTTCCTATCCATTGATAGATGGTTAGAAGCACTGGCATTCACATTGACTAACTATCAACTTGATTTTTGTAAAGCTAAATATTTAGCAAATTTCATTCTCGACGTCAGGGGAGGATTTAGGGGCGGAAAGGTGTTCATCCGATCATCCTTCGCCAAAAAATTATACTGTATATGTAAGGTAAAATCTGTTTTTTTTTATATATTATGTTTTGAATCCTCTTGACACAACCCAAAAACATAGCTTACTATTAAAGGTGATTCAAAATCTTTGTAAGGGTCATTGTCTCTATTCCCTCTAGTTACAACCTTTTTAACTTTTTCCTTTTTTTTGAACTCCTTTGGCTGTAATCCTGTCTCCAGCACTGCTAGACATATATTGCAAGCTTAGTCCAAATGTAAACTTGTAAGCATTAGTTTATAGTAATTTTGTCATTTCTTCTCTTGCATTAATTGATGACTTAAGGATCCGTTTGTTCCTAGATATTTTTTTTAAAGAAAATTTCCTTCAAAAACGTGTTTGTCCATAAAATTTTATAAGTTTTGGAAATTTTTTGAAAATGAGTTTTCCAAAAAAAAATTTTAAAATTTTCATAAATTTTTGCTTCCCCACTCACAAAATTGTAATATTTTTTCAAGTGAAATACATATCCAAATTTAATTTTTCAACCTAACTCTAAATATTATTTTTCTTTTCAAAAACTACAATGTTTATGTCCAAACGCCTACTAAATCATATTGATTCTTTACTACATTGTGAAGCACCATTGGTGTATATGGAGAATATTTCAGAAATCCAAACAAGCTCTTTTTTGCTTGGAGGTCTCCGTCTAGGTCACATCAAATCATGTATAGTTCAAAAAAAATAAAAAAAAAATAAGAAATCAAAAAGTATAAATGAAGATAACAGAAAAAAATTAAATTATACATATACTATTTATATGTGTTCAAGACATAGTTTAAAAAATAAATATGTTTTTTCTAATAATTTTGGTGTTTAGATGAGATAATCACGCAATTCAATAATATCAACCAATTAAATCACTTTAATTTTAACAGTAACCATAATAAATCAATATTGTTTGACATACAAATCTGAGTGTAAATTAAAATTATCCTGCATTAGAGTCATTTGGTTGGGAAACTAGTTACTTAGTTGACGAATTAAAATATGAGAATTAAATAATAATGAGATTATTTAATGACTATATTTTTATTGGTATATATTTGATTCATTAGATTAAAAATAAGATATAGAGATATAATATAAAATATGTATTTGATTTACCTCAGATAAATTGGGATACATTTTTATTTCTAATTTTTAACCTTAAATTTTTTAAAGGAATTGTAACACAAATAGCCGGCCAAATTCAATATTTACTTTTTCTAACCAATTTACATAGATTATACATTAATTATATACAGTTATACATATAGTATACATGAATTATACATCCGCTGACTATTTTTAATTTAAGAGATTAGGTGGGGGACTATTTAGGTTAATTCTTCTTTTTTAAAGGACTTTAGAAGAAGAGATTTGGAGACATGCATCTTTGTCATTTTATGTTTTATTTAGTGATTATTTATTCCGTAATTGTTTTCCACCCGCAACGTGGGATAGGAATAATAGTATAGTTATGGTATAACTAATTTCAGGATTATTAATTTCGAAACAAAATAATTTGGCATTTGATTCCGAGACTATTATTCTTTATCGCCAGTGGCAAAAAAAAAAATTCCGACAAAGAATGTTCAATATATATTATATACCTCTAAAATGTAATATTTTACCTATATATATAGTGTAATTTATGACCATGTGCTTCGCCCATGCTTATCGCACCAAACGATCCATAAGGAATTAGTTCTCAGAAAAGAGTCCAGAACCAAAATGTGGTTCTTTTGGACTCAAACTACACAAATAGGTGATTAAAAAAAAGACCTTTTTATATATAGCGCCATAATACCAGACGCTATATACTAACAGTAACGACACCGTTAAAGTATAATGCCAGGTATTGTGGCGCTATACTGTAAAAGCTGACATGGTCAGGTATAGCGCCACAATACCTGGCGCTATATATACATCATTAATGTATAGTGCCAGGTATAGTGGCGCTATACATAGATATTTTATACCCCTCCGTCTTCCATCTCGATTCATCCTCCATTTTTAAACCCCCATCTTTCTTGGTCCTCCACCAAATACCCTGATTCTGCCATTTTTAAAAATAAAAAAAAAAATTGGTCCCCCCGACACATAAAACTCGAATAAAAAGGGTCCCACATTCGAGTAGAGCTTCGTGTTATTGTTGATTCACAATTCCGGAGTCAAAATTTCAATCTTTTTGCTTTGCCAAAATTCTAAATCGAGGTATTTCGATTTATTTTAAGTTGAAACATTTATAATAATGTATATTATTTGATTTGTATGTGTTCTATTTCGATTTGTGTTTTTTTTCGAAACTAGCATGTTTTTTATCCGGATTTAATATTAGTATTTTCTAAAAAAATATAAATAGTAAAATAAATTTGTCTATTAATATTCTGTTTTATATATATGTGTTTTCATGTTGTTTTGTATTTTATTTGAAATTAAATTTATTTGTTGTTTATGGTTAGTTTAGATTATTTTTTAGCGTAGTAAAATCCAGACCTTTTTAGCGTAGTAAAACGTAGACCCTTATAGCGTAGTAAAATTTAGAGCCTTGTAGCGTAGTAATGTGTAGTATTTTAGCTTAGAATTCCTTTTGTTTAAGTAACTTATACTGGTTGTTGAAAATGCAAACTTTGTACAATTAAGTTAATAATTTTATAAAAATCCATATATATATATATATATATATATATAATTTGTACAATTAAGTTATTAAAACATATGAATTTAAATTATAATAAAAACACATAATTATATATATATATATATATATATATATATATAATTATATATATATATATATATATATATATATATATATATATATATATAATTTGTACAATTAAGTTATTAAAAATATGAATTTAAATTATAATAAAAACACATAATTATATATATATATATATATATATATATATATATATAATTTGTATAATTAAGTTATTAAAAATATGAATTTAAATTATAATAAAAATACATAATTATATATATATATATATATATATATATATATATATATATATAATTTGTACAATTAAGTTATGAAAAAATATGAATTTAAATTATAATAAACACACACACACACACATATATATATATATATATATATATATGTATATATATATATAATTTGTACAATTAAGTTATTAAAAAATATGAATTTAAATTATAATAAAAACACATAATTATTAATGATAGTTTAGTGTCACTGGTTCTCAAAATATCGAGCCCTATATATATATATATATATATATATATATATATATATATATATATATAATTTGTACAATTAAGTTATTAAAAAATATGAATTTACAGTTGACGACATGGACGTGACTATGGACATTGGATCTATTAGCCCTACAGCCCCAACATAGATCCGAGTATATATGGGACGGACAATTGCTTACACAGACTTTCCGGGCTAGGAGAGTGGATCTATTGTGGGAGTTTTTGAGTCCTCCCCGCGTTCTACATCCCCGCGTTGTCCATTACTTGGAGGAGATGGGATTATATAGGATTATTAGGATTGGTCGGATACAGCTCGACTATGCTTTGATCACGGCCTTGATTGAGCGGTGGCGACCGAAGACGCACACTTTCCATTTGCCCATCGGCGAGGCCACCATCACACTCCAGGACGATGAGATTTTATATGGCCTGTCCGCTGATGGCGTGCCAGTTTTATTGCCTGCGACCATGAGATATTATTCGCGGCAGGCATATTGGGATATGGTGCACATGTTCACGGGTTTCATGTTGGAGGACAAGGCGGTAGCGTCTAGGTCCAGTCGTATACAGTTAGTCCCCATTAGAGACCACCTGGTGCAGATCCACCATACTATCACCGATGAGTCTGCGGAGGTGGATGTACAACGATATACGAGGTTGCTGTTGCTCCTTCTATTTGGGGGGGGGGTCTTGTTCCCGAACACTTCGCGGAACCTAGTGAGCCTCCATTTTCTGCATCATATTGCCCGGTTTGAGGATACATCTTTGTACAGCTGAGGTGGTGCTGTCATCTCATATCTGTACAGGCAGATGTGTCGGGCTTGCATCGGCACACAAAGAGACGTTAGTGGCTTTCTGCCGCTTCTACAGGTGACAACATATTCAAATAATATGCCCATTAGTTACAATTCTACCTAGTTATAGTTAATCTTATACTTTACGTCAACTTTGTATGTTAGGTTTGGGTCTGGGAGCGATTTCTGCAGTTTCAGCCACCTCTACCACAACTACCGGCTAATGTAGAAATTCCGCAACTCCCTCTAGCCTGTAGGTGGGTTATGCGTCGTACTCTTGCACGAGAGTATGATGCCCATCATAATCTCCCCCTCTGTAGGGATGTGTTGGATCTGCTGGAAGACGCACAGGTGAATATCTAACTAAACTTACTTGTTATAGATTAACTTAGTGTTGTGCATACTAACGGTTTGTGTTCTTATTTGATAGTTCATCTGGACGTCGTACAATGATGGGGTGATAGGTACCCTGCCAGCGTATTGCACGTTCGGCCGACATATTTGGAGGGCTTCTGTCCCACTCATATGCCTCGATATTGTCGAGCACCATGCCTCCGAGCGGGTATTTCGTCAGTTTGGCCTGCCGCAACCTATACCGACTCCGCTTGCATGGCATGGGTTACATTATGAGAGGGATTATCGGTCCAGGGCGGATGACACATTTATGGCATGGCTTAACGAGCAGTTGGGTACCTAGGACAGGCGAGGGGACTTGATCCCACCTCCGCAGCACTTTTCTATTCCACGTTATATGGCATGGTACCGCACTGTTTCCCGACTTTTTATTGGGAACCCAGTTCATCAGGCACACGGTCGGTACGTACCATACGCCGGGAGACACGAGACCCTGGTATGTTTTCTGTTATTATTAGTTATATAGCTATAATTTAGTGCCAAATATGTAGTTTATATTTTTTACTTTGTGCAGGCGATTGGATTGCATACCGTCTATCATATGGGGCAGCAGATGCAGAGTTATATCCACGATCCTATGGCCATGTAGGAGCATAGTTGTCGATTCATGGATGTGGCTGCCCAGACACTGCAGCGAGCCCGATCGGATCAGCGTTTGGCACACGAGGCTGATTATATGGACCCAACGCAGTACCATCGAGGTCGTGGTATCCCACGAGCTGGTGGTGGCCGACGAGCTGGTGGTGCCGAACGACGTGGTTGTGGGCGGAGAGGAGGTGGTCCCCAGCAAGGGGGCGTTAAGGCTCCTGCCTATGATGTTGCTACTGATATGGCAGGTAGCATGCATGAGACGGACATGCCGTCTTACAGCCTTGGAATTTATCGCACTCCAGTGCCATCGCAGGTGACCCCATCGGGTAAATTATTGATCACGGGCTCGGATATTCAAGGAGTGGATTGAGGTAGATACTTCCTAGGCCCGTCTACCACTGTTGAGGATCGACCGACCCGAGATTTTTATAGTGGGCGTCGACTGAGTTATGGCTCCACATCACATGCGCAGGTATGAGTTTATTAGTATTGAATTTGAATTTGTGTTAACTGTAACTTATTTATTTTCTTTAACTTTATTAATTTCCTTTTTAAGGCTTCATGCGATGCAGCGACAGATGGCTACATTCAGGATCTAGAGACGATGATGGTAAGACAATATAAATTGTTATGTAGTTTTCTATACTTAGTTTCATATTATTATGTAGCCTTCTACTGGAGCTGACATCACCACCGATACATGTCATCCTGCGCCGCATCCGGCTATAAGGAGACGACTTGATGATGATGATCCTGATAGCGTACCCGGGTAGGAGGGGATGCGCCTCAGGCCAACGGCTGCATTGAGACACACCGGATGCGGGACTCATTGACATGGTGTAAATAATATTTTTGTATACATTAACAATATTATTTAATCGAATATACGCATTACTTTTTTTAGTTCTCCATTCATTTGATAGTTTCATAAATAAAATTTAGTACAATACAAGCACTTAAACTTAACTTCCATTTCAATTAAAATAAAATATAGTACAACACAAACACTTAAACTTAACTTCTACTTCAATTAAAATAAAATTTAGTACAACAAACAAGGAAAACATTACTACAGCACAAACACAATCACAAACACAAACATAGCAGGCCAACATAATAAAAATACATGAAATATGAAAAATACACTAAACACATACATGCCAATGTTTAGCCCCGGTTGCTATTTATTCTCCACTCCAACCACTTAAATCGTTCTTCCAGTTGTTCTTTTTCTTCTTCTACCTCTTTCAGTTTTGCCTTCACCTCTGCAAGTTCCAGTTTATATTTTTTTCGATCCTTTTGTGCTTCACAATTCCATTGTGTTTTCCATTTTTCTTCTCCCACCTCCTTCAGGTTCGCCCTCAAGTCTGCAATAATTTTATTGCTTTCTTTTTCATGTTCTTGTTGTCTTAAACACATATTATGAAGAAACTGTAGTTGTTCTCTGTAACATTCCTAATAACATGGTTCATCAACCCATTCTTGAAAATCACAAATAGGTTCGTTGGGAACCTTGTAAAACTGGTTCATACAGTGCCAGTAGCGGCGTCCAACTTCACCACCGTCCCAACAATTTTGCATCAAGCATGCTTTTCCACAGTTGCACTTTGTGGACGAAGAGGTTGAGCCATTTTTGTAATATTTGCTTTTAGTAAAAAAACTTACTTTTAATATAATATTTGCTTTTAGTAAATTTTTAGCACACAACATAACTACAATGAGCTCGTTATTTATAGGTGAGACAACACACACATAACGTACTATCTAATGGTGTTATACTTTGCATGTTAAATATCAAGATGTTGACAAGACAACTTTATGTCAGCTAGTCAGCTTTTTCAGTTCGACAAGACAACGCACACATAACAGACTATCTAATGGTGTTATACTTTGCGTGTTAAATATCATGATGTTGACAAGACAACTTTATGTCAGCTGGTCAGCTTTTTCAGTTTGACAAGACAACACACACATAACGGACTATCTAATGGCGCTATACTTTGCGTGTTAAATATCATGATGTTGACAAGACAACTTTATGTCAGCTGGTCAGATTTTACAGTTCGACAAGACAACGCACACATAATAAATATACAGATAATTTTATTAAATTATTATTTAAATAGGTAAAATGGAAAAGTACAAATAATAGTTAACAAGCATAATTTTATTTCATAAATCTTGCAACATAGATATAACAACTAATTATTACAACATCAACTCATGGGTAGTTAGGTACACTAGAAGAACACCCACCACGAGCTTGATTAGTTTTGCCACCCAAACCAGCTGAAGGACATTTACGACGGTTGTGTCCTGTTTGCGAGCATATACCACATTTTTGCGCATAAACGGTGTCACTAACATCCATTTGGTTCCGTATACGTGTTCTCTTCTGCACCTATCTTTTACGCAAATAGGACTTGTTACATACCATTTTAAATGGTTCCGGAGGGCAATAATGCTCAGCACCCACTGGCTGCAACTGACCACTATATGTGTTTAGGTACTTGGAAACACTATATTGTTGATCAACATAGTTGGTCTCCGCATAACCAACACGTTGAAAACACTTGATGTCATGTGATCAAGGCATGTGGTAGATGGACCATTTTCCACAGGAGCATAATCTTACAGATTCATTTACAATATGTACATTATTACCCCGATTATTATGGATAGCAGTGCGAACTTCAAAAACACCTCTTTCGTTATCATACTGCAAAAATGAATGCCAATGTACTCGCCGTCTGTATTTCTCAAATCTCTTCATGGGCACTGGCATAAATTCAACACCCCTCTCCATCAATTTCGTTGCAGCTGCAGACCGTTGAACAAACCTCTCCGACATATGCTTGGGATGTGCCTTCTGGAAATTGGCCTTAAAGTGCCTCACACAGTAACGGTGGTATGCATAAGGTTCTTTCCATGCAGGCAAGTTCTCCACAGAACTTAATATACCACCGTGCCGATCAGATATTAGACAAATACCTGAACGCTGTTTGACAACATGCTCTTTCATGTGGTTCAAAAACAACGTCCACGTCTCTGTGCTTTCATTGGCACAAACAACAAAAGCTAGAGGAAATATCTGTCCATTAGCATCCACTACCACAGCTATCAATAGCTTGATATCGTACTTTCCATAGACATGAGTTCCGTCTATAGATATTACTGGCTGGCAATGCGAAAAACCATCAATTGCTGGCTTAAACGCCCAGAACATGTAATTGAATATGTATTCTGGTGTTCCTGGACTCTGCTCAAGCTTCCATTCAACAATTGTCCCGGGGTTAAAGTGTTGCAGTGCGGCCATGTACTTTGGCAGAGATGCAAATGACTTATCCCAATTACCGTAGACAATTTCAAACGCTCGTTTGCGCCCGAGAAATGCCTTTCTTTTCGTAATGGTATGGCCATATTCCTGGTGGACCGATGTAATGCACTCTTTGATTGTATACCTTATGGACGCTTCGATATGCGGAATAAGTACAAGAGAAATCAAGTCAATATCCAAGTTGAAGTGATTCCCGTTGAATGTGTCCATTTCGCATGTGTGGGTGGGAATGTATTTACCCACTTTCCACATACCTGTCTTCTTCTTGGTCGCATGCAACATCCAATTACATGGCCAAAACCACATGCGGCAAACAACCTTGTATACCATCGGACTTGACTCTCATACCTGCATCTCACGACACTCTTTTACGTTGTGCATTTTACAAGCCCTGCTTAAGCGCGTTTTATCAGGAAAAAACATCCCCTTTGCAAGCACCATTGGTCTAGACTCATCCCACATTGTTGTCCGGATTTCATCAAAATCCCTTGTTAGAGCTTCCACATCCGGCACGGTTGGTAAGTTATCAATGTAAGGAATCTCCCTTGAATGAAACGACACTTCAGACTCATACACTATTTGTCTAGGGGGGTCTCTCTTCAAATCAGGTCTTTCATCCTCATCCTGCTCATCACCATCCTCACGACAAAAGGGTATCTCGTCTCCGGATTCATCGGCATTGTTATCGTAATCACTGTTCTGTTCCTCACTCTGTGTATCTGCCAGATCCCGATGTAATACGTCATTTTCGGTCAATTGAGTGAGTACGGGTGGTTCAACTTGCTCGTTTTCACTGCACAACCAACAAAAACATAAGCTACTGAATTAATAAATGATTTCCATATGGCTATATCACTTCACTTACAAGTCGTAATATGATGAAATTTCATGATGGACGTTTTCAATTAAGTGATGACTACCGGATGGGCCACTTGTAAAATTCATATCCGGCCGGTACCTCCTATTAAATATATGGGCGTTAATACAAATTCAATACACCAAAAATATACATAATTAACACAAATGAAAATTGAAGTTTACCACTCGTCTTGTGAATTATGGAAAACAGAGTATAAATTATTTTCTCGCTGCTCATTCGCCGGCGGTGATAAGTTTAAATCAAGGAAAATTCTTTCATCCGAAACCTGTCCGGCAAAAACTGCTCTATAATAACCACCCGATGACTGGGGGTTATCTCTGCTACGCACAACCTCGTTTTTTGGAACGTCTTCGACCTTCATGTACATCTCCAAGATTGTGATTACAAGAAATTCCAGGCATTCGTCCGGAGTCCTCAGAAAATCACTCAAAGTTTCATCATCGTCGATGTTAAACTCCGAGTAAAAAGCAACCCCTTGCGGAGTGACGTAATACAGATATCTTCTGGTTACTTTAAGTATCACTGAACGTTTCCTCACACTCAGTTTTTTGCATAACAACGATATCAATTTATCGTACTCTATTGTAAGTTGCAATTTAACATGACACTGAGCAGGTAAACTGTACCCCACAGAGTTATTCTCCATCACAACCTCACCCCCCAATATAATGAAACTCTTATTCTACGCTCTTTAGACATAATGAAAAAATCCTGGAGAATTTAAGAACAATAAACATTTCAACAAGAGGTAAAAAAAAATTTGAATGAATTTCTATACAATCCTAACCTTTTTATATAGGAAATGGCTAGCCGGAATTTTTTTTTATATAGGTATAGCGCCCAAAAAGTTAGCACTATACGCTTTTGAATTATTGAAGTCACAAATTATTGGTGGGGCCAGGAAAATCTATGTATAGCGCCACTATACCTGGCGCTATACATTAATGATGTATGTATAGCGCCAGGTATTGTGGCGCTATACCTGACCATGTCAGCTTTTACAGTATAGCGCCACAATACCTGGCGCTATACTTTAACGATACCGTTACTGTTAGTATATAGCGTCAGGTATTATGGCGTTATATATAAAAAGGTCATTTTTTTTACCACCTATTTGTGTAGTTTGAGTCCAAAAGAACCACATTTTGGTTCCGGACTCCTAGAAAACGCCAAAGAATATATGAGAAATAAAAGTTTATTTAAGAAAAAGAATATCCCCTGCCGCGACAAGTGTCAGCATCAGACGTCAATTAGTTACAGTGAAAACGCAGAAAATTCCGAATCTTTTCCTATGAATGAAGTACCATAATTCATAATTGTAATAATGAGAACCAAGTAAGAGTATATAATTATGTAAGGGCAAAAAGAACAGATCAGCGATTCACGTTCCTTAGTTTTTCGATCCCATCTCTCTCTCTCCTTGTCTGCCATTTCTCTCTTCTCTCTTCTCCCATATTGTGGCATTGTCTGTATCCTAAGTTACATTAACATTACCCTTTTTTTTTTTAATTTCTTTCTTTCTTTCCCAAAGAGAAAGAAAGAGAAAAAACAAAAGTTCAGCTCTGTTTTCTGTTTGGTAATTGGGATTGTCTATATATTTATAGCCTTTTTAGGGAATTGTAGAGCTTTGCATTTGAGGGTACAATATTACCAACTTATTATTGTGTTCACTTTTTTCACATTTGGGAGCCTTTACTTTCATTTTGTCTCCCAGGTATGATCCCTTTTTCTTGCCATTCTCTTCTGAATTAATCATATTATTCATTTCTGTAATCTGTTTCAAGATATCAGCTTTTTTCTTTTTGTGATTTAAAGAGAGATGCTTTAGTTTAATGTTTCACTCCTTTTGATGTTTCATGTGCTTTCTCATCAAACATGGTTCAATCTTCATCAAAAGTTATTTTAATCCAATTTCTTGGAGTTTTTTATAGAATATGCAAATTTGATATCTCTTTATGCTCTTTCCTGATTAAAAGTATATGATGATATAGTCCTTATGGATTTGCTGTTCCTTTATTTAGTATTGCGGTTCTGAAATTTTTCTAGGAGTACTGAAATCTACATCTTGGATTCTTGAAGCCTTATATAGGATCTTTCTTCCTGGCTTCATTCTGGAATATGATCATGTATTTTTTTAACTTTTGTATTGAATAATTGGAATTATCATTTGGGAAAATTGCTCTTAAAATAATAAATGTATATTATTTGTATAATATATATATATATATATATATATATATATATATATATATTTC
Source organism: Nicotiana sylvestris (assembly GCF_000393655.2). Taxonomy (NCBI): domain Eukaryota; kingdom Viridiplantae; phylum Streptophyta; class Magnoliopsida; order Solanales; family Solanaceae; genus Nicotiana; species Nicotiana sylvestris. The sequence goes on from NC_091058.1 coordinate 69,632,975, forward strand.
TATATGTTATATACAAAAATATACAAATTTTATAGTCTTTTGCGGCTACCGGATGTAAATAGTTTCGACCGCAGGCTAAAAGTGATCTTTGCCCTTATCATTTTGATTTTTGTAGCAATATTTATACATCTGTTCTTATTGCTATAACCTTGTATGTGTTCTGATTCTAGGTGCTTCTGCAGTTAGGAGAAGTTGGGGATTCAGTTTTACCACATAAAACAAAAGATTCAATTTATTAAGGATGAGTGGAGCTGTGGTTGTTGCACTTGCTGCTGCCATTGGCAACTTGTTGCAAGGATGGGACAATGCAACAATAGCAGGTATTTTCTGGTTAATCTAATGTTGTTTTACTCGGTCGTTATTCTTTATGTTGTGTTCTCTGAAGCATAAAACAGTCTTTCATGGTTTTTGTCATGTTAGAGATTTATGCCAGAAGATGATATAGAGAACTTCCACTGCGCTTTTAATTTTAGTTTTTATTTTATTCTGTATAATATTTGGACTGAGATGAGTTTAAATGCCGAACTTGGGACGAAGGCATAGTTTTGTATGGTTTTCAGGGAAAACACGGTAATTCCTAGTACAGCTATCACTGCATAGTTTTTGAAGAATTTTTTTGCTTATGATACGTTTCAGGAGCTGTACTTTACATCAAGAAGGAATTCAATTTGCAAACTCAGCCAACCATAGAAGGGCTAATTGTTGCTATGTCACTTATTGGAGCAACTGTGATCACAACATTCTCTGGATCTGTGTCTGATATGTTTGGGCGGCGTCCAATGCTTATTATTTCATCCGTCTTTTATTTCCTCAGCGGATTAGTAATGTTGTGGGCTCCAAATGTTTATGTGTTGCTTCTAGCAAGGCTGTTGGATGGATTTGGTATTGGTCTTGCTGTAACACTCGTTCCCGTTTATATATCTGAGACTGCCCCACCAGAAATAAGAGGGCGTCTGAATACCTTCCCTCAGTTCACTGGATGTGTTGGAATGTTTCTCTCATACTGCATGGTCTTTGGGGTGTCGTTGACACAATCACCAAGTTGGAGGCTAATGCTTGGGGTTCTCTCAATTCCTTCTCTTGCTTATTTCTTTTTGGCTTTGTTTTATTTGCCTGAATCTCCAAGGTGGCTTGTTAGTAAAGGCCGGATGAAAGAGGCTAAACAAGTTTTACAGAGACTACGTGGCAAGGATGACGTCTCCGGTATGCCTCCTGGATCCATTTTTCTTTACAAAAATAACTTGCTTCTTAAGCATTTTATTTCTCAAATGCATTAAGGTTTTGTGATATGTCAACTCAGAGTTTTCCAAACACTTCTTTTCCATCTGCAGGTGAAATGGCCTTGCTGATGGAAGGCATGGGTGCTGGAGGAGAAGTGTCTATAGAGGAGTACATAATCGGTCCGGACGATGAACTTGCTGATAGCCAGGAGCATGCAGAAGAGAAGGATCGGATCAAGTTATACGGAGCTGAAGAGGGGCTTTCGTGGATAGCCAAACCTGTGACTGGACAAAGTACTCTTGGTCTGGTCTCTCGTCATGGGAGTGTGGCAAACCAAAGTACTCTTATGGATCCAATGGTCACTCTATTTGGCAGCGTCCACGAAAAGCTACCAGAGGTGGGAAGCATGCGCAGCATGCTCTTTTCAAATTTTGGCAGTATGTTTAATGTGGCAGAGAATCAAGTTAAAAATGAAAACTGGGATGAAGAAAGTCAAAGGGATGGTGACAAGCATATGTCTGATGCTTCTGGGGCAGAATCTGATGATAACCTGAGGAGCCCATTGCTCTCACGGCAAGGGACAGGTGCAGAAGGGCCTCCAACCTCATTAAGCATGAGACAAGGTAGCAATTTCACTACTGCAAATGGTGGAGAACAAGCCAGTATGGGTATAGGTGGTGGTTGGCAGCTGGCATATAGAAAAGATGAGAAAAAGGAAGGAGCACTCAAAAGGATTTATCTGCATCAGGAGGGTGGTGCTGGATCACGACGTGGATCCATTGTTTCCCTTCCAGGTTGTGATGTTCCTGCAGAAGGTGAATTCATACATGCTGCTGCTTTAGTGAGTCGGTCTGTTCTTCGAACAGAGAGCATCTTGGCTCAACAGTCTATTGAGGAAGCAGTAGAACAATCTGAACCTATTACAAAGGGCCCAGGCTGGAGAGCTCTTTTTGAGCCAGGAGTCAAGCACGCTCTCATTGTTGGAGTTGGAATTCAAATACTTCAGCAGGTAAAGCGGTTATGTTGTTTTAGTTTCTGAACATAAGATATTTCCGGAATATGGAACAGAAACATCAGAGATCTTACCTAGTTTTGCCTTGGTTCTAAGAAGAAATTAGTGAAGGATAGTTGCGATATGTTAGTGTCTTACTCATGGAATTAGTAATCAGAACTAACTACTGAATAATCATTGACATCTAAAAGAAAATCAAAGGACATTGGTCTTTTTCCATAGGTGTCTTGTCAAGGAATTGCTGCTTATTCTGTTGGGATATGGCTTGACATTAAGCTTTATGTATACTACTCTAATGCTCAAATCAGAAAGTATATGAAGTACGGATACATATTGGCATCTGTTGAGTGAAATGAGATATACCGATCACCATTGCACAGTTCATTATGGATCGAACATTGAGTCAAGATAAAGACAATAATTGGACATAGTGATAAACCGAGGTTCTTACTCACTGTTGCTGCATGCTTTAGCTGAAAATCCTAAATCTTGCTACCATAATTTTCGTTAGTCGAAATCTGTCATCTTTCTATATCTGATGCTTGTGTTGTATTTGGCAATTGTGGGCCTGGGAGCATCAGGATATGTAGTTTGCAGCTTAAGGGTAAAAGTGGATGTGAGTTAGAAGTACTTCCTTTGCTCTGTGTTATCAGGATGTGTCATGATCTCTCTTTCGCCTTCAATAAAGATGGCCATATGTATATGTCTTGTCTGGTTGATTTTTATGGGGATGTTATTGGCTGTCACCAATCTTTTCACAACAGAAATCATTGCAAGTCTAGAAATTTTACCTTCATATATGACAATTTACTTTCCCTTGATGCATTGGGTTTAGATAAGGAATCGTGGGATCATATATACACATATAATAGCAATTGCTTAAAGTCATCAATGAGAGGAGAGCTCTTCCAGTTGACTGTGTCAGCAAATTTATTAGTTAATTAGCTTTCTACTCAAACTTGTTTTACCTCCATGTCTTGTGCTAAAAATTAAGCTTCTCTCCCTTGAGGACTTAGGCAAAGAACATACGAAAATGGAAGAAAAGATCTGTATAAGCAAATATTTACTAGATGCTTGATGCTACCGTGTTAGCACGGATACATGGGTTATTTGCTAGGAGTTTATTCAGTTTGTTCAAGAGATTGGTATGTCAGCAGGGATAAATGTGAGAGTTGTTAAAAGACAACTCATTGAGTAGCCGAATGAAATGTTCCATATAGAACAAAGTGTACATAGAGTATTCATAAAGTTGATTTCACTATGTTTTCATAAAATAAAATAAAATATTCATATAGCTGACTCGACTTGTTAGGGATTGAGAGAGTTGTTATTCTTGTTTGTGTTATTGTTGTTGTTAATGCGGGGTTACTCACTACTGATTTTTTCTTTCTTCCTAAAACAGTTCTCTGGTATAAACGGGGTTCTCTATTACACTCCTCAAATTCTTGAACAAGCAGGAGTAGGAGTTCTGCTATCAAATTTGGGTATTGGTTCAGACTCAGCATCTTTCCTCATTAGTGCCGTCACAACTTTGTTGATGCTTCCCAGTATAGGCATTGCAATGAGACTGATGGACATTGCTGGCAGAAGGTAACACCTATTCTCTTACTCCCATAATCTTAGTGAAACTTGGAAATAGAACAAATATCACGCCTTGCCGTATCACTTACTTGGAATTCATGCCTTAGACGGGATTTGAATAAGGTGTTAATATAATTTAAGAATATTGTCAGCTACCCTTGTTTTCAAATTTGATGCTAACTCTGCTCAGACTTGATCATTTCACCTATTTACAAGCAACAGTTTCGACTTTTGACTAATGTAATTATCTGTTTTCTTCTCCAGGTTGCTTCTGCTGGCTACTTTGCCTGTTCTGTTGGTGTCACTGATCGTACTAGTCCTAGGCAACGTAGTTACCATGGGCGCTGTCACGCATGCTGTGATCTCAACCATTAGTGTTGTGGTCTACTTTTGCTGCTTCGTCACAGGCTTCGGTCCAATCCCCAACATCCTCTGCTCCGAGATATTCCCCACCAGTGTTCGTGGCTTATGCATTGCTATATGTGCTCTCACATTTTGGTTTGGAGACATTATTGTCACCTACTCACTACCCGTTATGCTAACCTCTATCGGACTTGCTGGTGTCTTTGGCATCTATGCTATAGTATGTGCCATTGCTTGGGTCTTTGTTTTCCTGAAGGTTCCTGAAACAAAAGGCATGCCCCTTGAAGTCATTACAGAATTCTTCGCTGTTGGTGCTAAGCAATCTGCAAAAGAATAAACGCGCTGGAGATCTGAAATTTTGCCTGATTATCCTTGCTATAAATGTGAGGTATGCTAATTGCTATGTGATTAACTGTACTAGTGCTTCACCGCGAAAACTACGAAGATAGTGCTTGGTTGCTCAAAAGAAATATAATCGCTTCAGAGGATTCAGTTAGCTCTTATGAATCTTTTACTTTATCCTCCTCATACCTAGTGTTTCTGTTTGCTTCATCACAAATTCAGCTCAAAAAGAGTTCTATAGATTTGGATATAAATTTGTCTTAAGGCACTTCATGATGCTAATTTTTGTTACATTTTATTGATACGCTTATACAATCTCGTCTTCCTTCCTTCGAATTATGATCATAAAGTTGGATGCAGTAGAGAAGCAGATTATGTCATTTTCGTTCGTTTTCCAGAATTGTTCTTCAGTATGCGACACATATCACATATCAAAACTTCATAAACATGTGAAACTGCTCAGTTGCCCTTCCACTTGTTTTTTTCTTCATCAACTCTAAGATATGTGATTTATTCCAATACTAGTGAATATACAAATAACTTTAAGTTTAAGTAAGAAGAATTGATGAACCAAACCAGTGTTGCTAGAACAATAAGGACCTCGAGCTCGATTCTCTTGAGGGCCTCGAGGTCAGCTAAGAGCAATGAAGTATGAACAATAAAGTAAAAACAATAAAACTTAGGAACAATTGTTGAGCACGGTAAACAAGAAAAATAGTGTAGAATATTCTATTGATGTGAATAATGTGTCTTACAAATGATTGGAGTCCCCTTTATATAAGAGGAGAAAACCCCAATATAGTACATTCCTAATTGTGGTAAAGAATTCTATTGGTACATGTGTATAACAACCTAGTACGGACCTGTACTATTTCGTACAAATCTTATCCTTTAATTTATGCCCTGATCCACGTGTTCTTGAGAAATTCTCGCTCTTTCTTGAGTGCCTTCGAGAGTGCATTGCCCTCGATGTCGTGCCAGGCCTCCGATCTGCTCCCTCGAGGTGTGTGTCCTTCAGCCGGGTCCGACCCCCACTTCGGGTAACTCGGACACGAACTCATAGCCCCAATTTGAGACTTTGAAATTGGGCTACTCGATTCTAACCGTATACAGATAGTCCCTGCATTTCTTAGAATGAAACGATTTGGATTCCCAAAGTCCTTAGTGATGACGTCATGCCTGTGATGTAGGCGCTTGAAGTAATCGAAATGCCATGTCAGCATGCTTCCCGAAAACATCAAATACGTTTCAGCTTTTGTCGGCCATTTGCGTCGCCGGTCCCGTCGTCGACTTTCTATAAATAAGAGGTTGCTTTTATGAACAAAAACTACACTTATTCCTTCTTCATCTACTTTTAGCCTTCTCCCTTTTTTACCCCTTCCTCTAATCACATATTTCTATGGTTCAAATTTGTGACCACAAGGTCACATGGCAGCGACTTTACTAGTTACGCCAAGGCTTCCTCTTCCAAATCTTTGGCTCGAGACAACGAGAGAAGGGCACCGAATCCTTCCCGAACGATAAGATATGCGAACTTTACACTACTGCTCATCTCTCTTAACTTCAACCTGGTGTGGCGCTTCATTCCTTTTGCTTTTCATGGAATGAGGTGGCACTATCACCTAATAACTTTTGCATCCCATACCGGAACAAAGTTACGAGGATCAACACTCTTGGATTGTTGCTCGTGCATCTTGCAACCCCTTTTGGTTCTTCCCTTTTGCTTGCTCTTTCTTAACTTATTGTGACCCCAAACTTCAATGGAATGCTCGATCTTGGGCTGATGGAGATATAATTACATTTATCAAGGGCCTTCTACCCTATATAAACATTTCCAAAGATCAGAAATGGTGCCCCCGAGAAGAGGACTTCCAAAGACGATGCTCTTGAGGCCGTGGTCTTAAAAATGGATTAGGTTCTTTGGATTTTGTTTTTTGCTTCTTTGTTCCTGTGTAAGTATCCTTCGTGGGTGCCGTAGTCATGCTCTGTAATCATTTTTTGGAAGTATAAAAGGACCCTTTTGTATCCCTTTCGGCCCATGCTGAATTTTATTCTACCTTTATTTGTAAAAGACTCGATCATATGATTTCAATGACTACCCCAAATACCGAGCTTAGGACATAATAAATCCTTAGGTTTTTAATCGATCAATGTAATGCTCCTCGAGGTTCTCGTTAATCCTCGAGCTGGGCTTAAATGTGAACTCGAAGCATCGTGATCCCCGAGCCCGAGTTAGGTGAGAGCAAGATCTCTGAATGAAGTTAACCCTTAGGTCTTCTTTGCTATCCCCGAGTGAGAAATTTCTCCAACCTGGTTAGCCCTTGGGATTTGTAATCGAGCGAGCATTTACTCGAACTTATAATAAAGATAGCCCTTAGGCCTTTTCGCAGTTCTCGAGTGAGAAACTCTTCAAACTCTGATAGCCCTTGGGCTTAGTAATCGAGTGGATATTCTGCTCGAACTCGACTTATAGGCTGCCCTTGATGATTGTTGACGAATTAATCCTTGATGCCTTGATCCTGATGCCAATACCATGATATCAGCGGCAGAAATGCTGAAAAGTTGCTTTTTGTGCGATTCTCAAAATCATTAATTGGAGGCAGCTGACGGTCGGCCTTTTGGCTTCCCCAGCACGCTTAAATAACCTCTATAAATAGAAAAATTTCACAACATCACAAACTTTAATTCTCATATTGTTCTCAAAGTCTCATTAGCCTTTTTCAGTTCCCTTGAACTCTGCCTTCTCTTCACTATCAACACTCTTCACTTTCTTGGATCTTCCGTATTGCGATGGATAAAACCTTTAAACCGGTTTGCCAAAAAGAAAAAAGCTTCTTCATCTTCTCGATCAACTAAGAGTAAACTGGTAGTGCCTCCTCGTATCGAGGAGGGCATCCCCCCATGTGAAATAGCATCCGATTTCACAATCGAGAAACCTGTTTCGACACTAGGACGATGCGAGCCCATGTCTCGATATGTTTGTTTGGTGACCAAGGCCGAGCTCAAGCAAGTAAAGGAGGATTGCAAATGGGATAATAAAGAAATAGTGATTCCTTCCTCCGAGGAGGACATCACCACATATAAAGCGGGGTACTTGAGCGTATATACCTACCCTTTAATGTCGGGTCCTGCAATTCCGGCTCACTGTCTTAAAGATCCAGTTATTCTTGATGTTTGCCAACGATATCGTGTGACGCTCGGCCAGATCTACCCCTCATTCTGGCGAATTGTTTACTTAATCAGATTCTTTTCGAGCCAAATCAAGGGGATGTCTTTTACCCACGATTATCAGATCAGACTGCAGAATCCCTGACTTTATCGTGGGGGTTTGATAAAATTGCAACGCCGATCCTTAAAATCTCTCTTCTCTAGTATTGATGAGGATAAAGACTGTGGATGGATGAGCCAGTTTATCTGAGTGAGGACCTTCGATCTGATTCCTGCTAATTGGATGTTGTTCCCCGAGGAGTGGAACATGAACGTGAGTACGCAGTAGGTTTATACTCTCCTTTCTTTTCTTTTCCCCGACTTTATATTTTCCGTTGGTCTAACCCATTCACGATGGTGCAACCGCTGCTTGGTTTCCTGGCAGGGTCCCGAACCTCGAGGGCTAGGTCCGAAAGCTGGCCTCCTGCTCCTATTACTCGTAGCATTGCTGGCGAGATCTGGCCAAGGGTCGATGGGAGGCCAAAAACCATAGTGAGTTCTCTTGTTTGTTTTCTTATGCTTCTGTTACGGGATACTTACCTCGGTTTCATGTAGGTCTTGGAGACACCGTTGATTTGCGGCTGGCCCCGGTTGATGAAGTAGAGGTTCCAAAGCCTTCTAAAGAAAGAAAAAGAAGAAGAGAGTCATCTGAAAATCCCCCGAAGCCTAAGAAGAGCATGGCTCGAAGGCCTAAGGCCGATACAGTGGCCTTATCTCCAAAAACGGCCAAACGCCTTCGGGAACAGGAGGAAGAAGATGATGACGACTGCCTGCTGGTAACCCATGAAAGGAAAAATGCCGATGTTTTGAAGCCCATCGAGCTGGTGGCGGTTGATGTGGCTCATTCTAGAGCCGAAGAAATCTTTGAAGGGATTTCAAAAAAAATCCTCGAACTATCGTCCAGAAAGAAAGTGCCTCGCCTAGGAGATCATTTGGAGGACGAGGTCGAACGACCTGATCTCGAGCCTCTTAAAATAAAAAAGAATGCTCTGAGTGGATCACTTGGGGTAATCAACGTGGATGATTCACCTCCTGGCCCCGAGTTCTCCGAGGGACAAATCCGAGATGCTCAAAATATGAGGTCTTCTGAAGTGGAAGCAAGCCATGAAGGGCATGACATCTTTTGAGAATGTCCCACAGGTTTTGAAGATGGCCCCGACCCCAATGCTTCTTTTATTTTTGATGAGGCTCGTAGACTCTTTAAACAAGTGAGTTTTCTATTTTTATGCCTGCACCTTTGTTTTAGCTGTTCTGAATCTATCTTTCCTCCCTTTTCATGAAGGCTGTGGTGCTTTATAAAAGGGCATTTTCCAAGTCTCGAGCCAATCTTGCTCGATGCGAGGCTGAGCTTAAGAAGAATTTGGAGGAGAGGGACGTTGTCAAAACCCTCTATTCTAAGAAAGAGATGGAGATCCATGATCTATGAATTGAGTTGATCCAGGCAAGCCAAGGTCGAGCCGAGTATGTTGAGAATGTAAACAGCTCTTGAGTTACGTACCTGTTTGTTTTGGCGACTGACACTTTTAATTTTGCAGTTTCATCAGAAGGCCGATTTGTAGGCGCAGCTTCGGGAGGAGCTTAAGATGAAAGAAGCCGAGACCTTGGGGTGGAGGCAAGTTATGGACAATCTCGCCTCTGAGAAGGAAACCTTAAGAGAGCAGTTAGCTTCGCTCGAATGCCAGCTTCAAGGTGTAAAGGAGGAGAGCCTAGCTCGGAGCCTTGAAATTGAGGAGCTTACAACCAGATCTGTTGCTGAGTTGGCCAAGCCCAAATTTGATGTTGCGACAATCATGACTTCGTATCGAGCCGATGCCGAAGCAGCTAATGCTCGGGAAAAGGAGATCTCTTCTGTGGTGGAGTATAAGTTATCAAGTACCCTTGATCATGTTAGGCGACAATCCCGGAGGATGACCCTCGAGGAGGTACATGCTCGCGGCTTCGGTCTTTTTGCCGATACTGAACCGGTGAAGATTTTGGAAGAAGAGGCTGCCGCTCTGCTTTCCGATGAAAATGATCTAGCTAGTGGCTCTGAGAGTGGGGGATATGGGGATGAAGTCCCCGAGGATGAGGCTCTCGAAGATGCGTCTCCTGAAGATGCGGTTGCCAAGGATTTGACCCCGAAGTAGTTTTAGGTTACTTTATTTTGTTTCTTTGCAAGCCTCTTTTGTGTATAGATCTCCTGTAATCATCTTTTGGTAATACGAGGGGAAATTTTTATCTTGTCTTTGGTTTGTGTTGGATTTAACATTGCCTTTATTTGTGGAAGACTTCGTTTGAATGATTAGTCCGAGGATTGGTTTGTGTTTCGGGGTGTTATAAACCCTTAGATCTCTATCGATAGATATAATAATCTTTGAGCTAAGTTTAAATCGATCCGATGTAAGATTGGGATATTGTGAACCTTGAGTTCGGATCGAAGTGAGAGCGAAGTCTCGAACTATAAGTTTTTGGCCCTTAAGCCTTTCGAAATTGGCCCTTGGGCTCTTATGTATCGGCCCTTAGGCTCTTTTAAGATTGGCCCTTAGGCTCTTATATATCGTCCCTTAGGTTCTTTTAAGATTGGCCCTTAGGCTCTTATATATCGGTCCTTAGGCTCTTTATGAACGACCTCTAAAATGGCTATATAATTTTTCCCTAATTTCGGCTAAAAGACTTAGTGAAATTTTAGTTATGCCTTAGCATGTGTTTTTGTACCCATTGGGTTTTCCGAAGGCTTGGCGTATTGGAACCTTATTAGTTATTTCGTTTGTGTAGGCATGATCGAATACCTCTTAAGGTTTTTCTGAAGGCTGGTGTTATCGAAACCTTTGGATTATTCGAGGGCTGAATTTATCGAAGCCCTTAGTTTTTTGGGGGGCCGAATTTATTGAAGCCCCTTATAATTTGTGGTATTTTTAAATTATGCGGGTAATAGATTAATTACCGGGTAACGAAACATTACCCGATTAACTAATAAGTAGATAAAAAAAATTAATAAAATAATCCACCCTACTCCCCACGTGGCAGTGTGCCATCATTAAACATATGACTCTTGATCATATGTATATCACGTGTAAATCCCTCCATAACCCATTAAAATGAGTCATTTTGTAGAAAGACTCATTGACTTAACATAAGTTTTGAATGATATAGAATTTAGGATCCATTGGATACTTCTTGAAAATAGAAAAACGAGAATCAGAAGATTCAATTCACTCTTTGAATTGAAATCAATAATTTGGAAACAGTAGCTTCAAAAAATGTAAGAACTAGAATCCTTTCGTCCAAACATTTCAAAACCAAGCCAAGATCGCTCCAAAATTCTAAGGATATCCAGTGTAAATTTCGCAAGAAGCAGATTCAGTTAAATAATTCAAGAAACAGGTATGTTAAGGCTATCCCTTCTTTCTTTTGGCATGATCCATACGATATGAACGAAACGTGCAAATGCACAAATTCCATAAGTGACTCTACTCATAGAAGTAATAGAACTATCTATGTTCTTTAATTCTCATGTGTCATAATATTTTATCATTTGTTCATGGGTCTCAGAAAAATACGAAAGTTGAAAAGATGTTACTTTATGATATTGCTCAAGAGGCAAAGTGGTCTTATGACCTTCCGAATGATTTTATTGACGTACTTTTCATGCATTGCATTCATGTGCATTGACCCATGACCAGATGGCGTTATATACGCGTATATATGTAAATATATGTATATGGAATGGGAATATGTTATGGCGTTATATACGCACCACCACCTGATCAGCTGGTATATAATGATGATGTTGCCCACAGTGGCCGAAATATGATTCAAACGGTGTTATATACGCATATATACGTAAGTATGATTCAACGGCGTTATATACGCATATATATGTATGTATATATGTATATGGGATATGGGAAAGGTTATGGCATTATATACGCACCACCACCTGATCAGTTGGTATACGATGATGATTTTGCCCATAGTGGCCGATATGATATGATGGGATGCCCTCAGAGGCTGATGATATTATGAAATATGTACCTATGCACGACATGACATTCATACGCATATGCATGACGTTAAAAGTAATTTATGATTTACAAAGTTATTCAGACTTACAGGTTGAGTCATGTACTCTATATGTCTTCCATATCTCTCATATATTTATTTATGTGCCTTACATACTCAGTACATTATTCATACTGACGTCCCTTTTGCCTGGGGTACCGGCACCACTCCCTCTATGGCAAACATCTCCTTTGCAGCATGTTGCTCTCCGTAGACTGTTTTCACTCCTTCCTCCGCCGGGAACTTCAGCATTTGGTGAAGAGTTGAGGGCACCGCCCTCATGTTGTGTATCCATGGTCTCTCAAGGAGTGCATTGTACCTCATGTCACCTTCTATCACATGGAATTTCGTGTCTTGAATGGTTCCGGCTACGTTTACTGGCAAGATGATTTCTCCCTTTGTTGATTCGCTTGTCATGTTGAATCCATTCAGGACTTGAGATGTATGTTCGATCTGACCTTGCAGGACGAGTTGTTCCATGACCCTCGATCTGATTATGTTTGCTAAACTACCTGGATCCACTAAAACATGTTTAATTTGAATTTTATTTAAAAGGATAGAGATTACCAGGGCATCGTTATGGGACCAAAATATGCCTTCAGTTTTCCCGTCATAAAATGATAAGACGTCCTTGGGCACCTAGCTCCGAGCCCGTTTTTCTTTTGTAATTGACACCTTGGTGCGTTGGGACTTAGGTCATTCGGGAACATCGACTCTGCCAATGATCATGTGGATTACGTGTAGTGGTTCTTCTTGCTCATTTTTCTTTGTATATCTTTCTCGAAGGTGGTTCTTAGCTCGATCACTTAGGATTTCTCGAAGGTGGCCCTCGTTGAACAAATGAGCCACTTCTTCCCTCAGTTGTCTGCAATCTTCTGTTCGATGACCATGAGTGCCATGGTATTTGCACATCAAATTCGGGTTCCTTTGAGAAGGATCGGTCTGAATTGGCTTGGGTCACTTGGTGTCTTTGATTTTCCCGATAGCCGAGACAATCCCCGATGCGTCTATGCTAAAATTGTATTCTGATAATCGGGGAGCCTCTGCGGAGTCGGTGTGTTTATTGAACCCGTTCTTACTCATGAGTCCCGGGGAACTTCAACCTCGATCATCTCTCCGATCATTCCGAGGGGGGTTACGGGTCGGGCTGTTATTCCTTCAGTTGGCATATGGTTGATATCGTTCTTTGTTGAATCTTGATCCCCGATTTGTGTCCCTCGGGGGCTTGGCTGTGAATCTGTTAGGATGAACTGATCCCGAGAGGGCTCCCAACTGGTCGTCCTCGATCCTAATTTTTGACTGATAACGATTGTGCACATCCGACCATGTCACAGCTGGATATTCGATCAAGTTCTGCTTTAGCTGTCGAGATGCAATCGAGCTTCTTTCATTCAAACCTTGCATAAAGGCATGTACTACCCAGTCATCGGAGACTAGTGGTAATTCCATTCTTTCCATCTGAAACTGGGATACGAACTCCCTTAGCATCTCGTCATCCCTTTGTTTTATTTTAAAGACGTCTGATTTTCTTGTGGTCACCTTTTTGGCCCCGGCGTGTGCTTTCACGAAGGCATCTACCAATATAGCAAATGAATCAATGGAGTTAGGAGCTAAGTTATAATACCAAATCATAGCTCCTTTTGATAGTTTTTCCCCGAACTTTTTCAATAATAGTAACTCGATTTCGTCGTGATTCAAGTCATATCCTTTGATTCCATAAGTGTATGAAGTAATATGTTCATTAGGGTCAGTTGTTCCGTTATATTTCGGTATATCGGGCATGCGAAACTTCTTGGGAATAGGCATTGGAGCCGCACTCGGGGGAAAAGGTTTTTGTATGAATTTCTTCGAGTCCAGTCCTTTCGAAATCGGAGGTGTTGTCGGTATTTGATCGACCCTCGAGTTATATGTCTCCACCTTTTTGTCGTTTTCTTCGATTTTCTTTTCTCCAGATTCGATCATCTTGGCTAGTTCTTCGAGCATTTTCATAATTTTGGGGTCAGCCCCAAGCCATTTTCATCGGGCATCTCTAGTGCTGGTTCAACACGCCGAGTGTTCATTGGTTCAACTGTGTTTGGAGTTCTATTCCGACTCTGAAGTTGAGCGATGACGACTTGCTGGGCTTGCAACATTTCAAATATCACCTGGAGGCTGACTCATCCTTCTTCCATTCCTCGCGTTTCCTGGCCTCTGGCTTGGGCTTCCCTGTGTGCATTCCTTACGGGGTATGTGCCTGCGTCCGTGTTTAGAGCGTTATGCGAACTGATATCAACTGGCTCCATATTTGGCACTCCCTCAAGGTTTATGGGTGGTACACCGACCACTATACCGCTATTTTCTCCAAGACTTTCGTCCTCGTGAATAGGTGCACTCTGTGTGCTAGACATGATTAAGCCTGAAATCAAAGAATCTTTGACAAGAAAAAAGTGTGAAGAATAACGTGTGTTATCAGAAAACTAGCAATAAATAATCACTATTATCTTAAGCCCCACGGTGGGCGCCAAACTATTTACCTCGAAAAATAGAAGTAACAATTAAATGTGATTTGTGGTTTTAAAAATATGTGATTTATTTCAATACTAGTGAATATACAAATAGCATTAAGTTTAAGTAAGAAGAATTGATGAACCAAATCAGTATTGGTAGAACAATAAGGACCTCGAGCTCGATTCTCTTGAGGGCCTCGAGGTCAGTTAAGAGCAATGAAGAATGAACAATAAAGTAAAAACAATAAAGCTGAGGAACAATTATTGAGCACGGTAAACAAGAAAAATAGAGTAGAATATTCTATTGCAGTAAATAATGTGTCTTCCAAATGATTGGGGTCCCCTTTATATAGGAGGAGAAAACCCCAATATAGTACTGGTAAAGAATTCTATTGGTAACAGGTGTATAATAATCTAGTACGGACCTGTACTATTTCGTACAAATTTTATCCTTTAATTTATGCCATGATCCACGTGTTCTTGAGAAATTTCCGCTCTTTCTTGAGTGCCTATGAGAGTGCATTGCCATCAATGTAGGTCGTGTCAGGCCTCCGATCTGCTCCCTCGAGGTGTGTGTCCTTCAACCGGGTCCGACCCCCACTTCGGGTCGCTCGGACTCGAATTCATAGCCCCAATTTGAGACTTTAAATCGGGCTACTCGATTCTGACCGTATACAATGAGTATACACAATTCACCTATAATTTGCTTATTCTGAATAAGCTACCAAAAGCAACTAGTATATATATTATTCTAGGTTGTGGAATTTGAAGATTTCAGTCATCAGCAAGCATAGACACAAATGCAAGCATATCCCCTGTGCCATCCTTTCCACAGGCATTCGCCCTCAATATCTCCTTCCCTCTTACACTCATTATCACAATCTAGAGGAATGATGCATTGCCCCTTAAACGAAGAACTGAATTTTTCGCAAATAGGTTCGGATGGTATGATCCCTCCATCACCAATGATTCTATTAGCCTCCACAGCTATAATGTCTGCGCAAAAAGCAGAATAAAACAATTTAAAACCTTTTTTTTCAAGTTTCAATCAAATCTGTATCAAATGCTAGAAAGGTTAATGGATATATCAATTTTGGAAACAATATTTGCCTTGTGTATTTATTTATTTATTTAACTCACCGTTTGATGCAATGAGCAGGAGTAAGCAAAAAGGTATTACGAGAAACCTAGAATAGCAAACTTGAGATTCCGCCATGTTCCAACTTAAGTTTATAAACTAATGAAGAGTTAATTAATTATGAGAGAGTTGTAATCAACTGGAGGAATAACAGATTTATATATGGCTCATAGTGATAAAATTCTTGTTATCTTAAAAACCTCACGTGAAAACATCGTTGCCCAAATCAACTTTGAATTTCTTGCGCATTGTTTACTTATTAACGATATCCTGTGTCTTAGTAATGGATTTTGATTTCTTTTAAACTACATTAATGTTTGACTCAAAAGATATTGAAACTTTTTGAATAAATCAATCAAAGAAAATAAATGGGTAAATCTTAGTGAGACATAATAAATTCCAGATCAATGAGCTAATCGAAAGAATAATATATGAGATGAATACAGATAATCAATCTTATTGAAATTCTTCATTGCGGCTCCCATGAATTAATGGGAGAGACAGTTGTACATATTTTTTTTCCGGAGATTCCTTCTTTCTTCTTCTTTATAATGAAGATTACAAGGAGAGAGCTTGGGAGAGAGGATGGAGAGTCTCCCCCTTAATCGAAGGTTTTTCCACTATATATATAGTCAAGGAACCTTTGCAATTTACTTGGTCCGACGCTTTCTCACACCAAGCATGCCTTGGTCGTCCTCTAGACATTGTTCCATCTGACTCGATGGGTATCGAGAGTGCCAGATGTGGAGTAGACCATGTCGTATTTTGTTGCCTTGCCGCATGGGCGGGACGTTAGTCAACTTGACCGTGGCGGTCGGATTTTGACCAATACAATTAGTCCCTCCGTCTGTCGGGGTCGTCCCCTGTCAAGCCAGGCAGATGGATCATGATTGCTACGAATTCGAGAGAAATCTGACTTCTCGTTCCTTAGTTATGCTACTTAGGTTTCAAGTGAGATGGCGGCGTTCTTTCGATACCCTTAGACCCGTTGCGGCTGTTTGGAACTGAAATGTCGTTTGGTATTAAAGCGTTGTTTCGTGGTTGCCGCCATTATGACACGTTCCTGGGGAACCGAAACATTTGTGCCCTATTAAATTCGATTGGTGACTCTTAGATTTCGTGCTTGGGGGGATTTATGTCTCTTATAAATAGGAGGAACACATCATTCGATTGGCATACTTCTCTGCCTTGTGTTTGAAAGAATTTTGTGAATATACTTTCTTCCTGATACTCCGAATTTTCATTCGCCCCCATTTAACTGAAAATTTTCATCCTCCCTTTCCATTGTCTTTTTGCCACACCATCTTGGCGAAATGGCCGGTGATTCTTCTTGCACTGATCTCCATGTCACAATTTCGGCGCCGGAGAATGCTGCTCTGGCCACCGGAGGAGTGGAAGTGGTGGAAGATGAAGAGGTTCCATCAGTAGTTGAGATCTTGCCTCATCCTTGGCGAGAATGGAACGATTTCAGCGGTCGCGCCAAGGTAGAGCCAGAACCTGTCCCTTCTGTTATGAAAAAAGAAGACATTGCAGAGTTGAAAGCTAGGTGGGGGATCATCGGTTACGTTGACATGCGACCGGCGATAAGGAATGACATATTTCATTTTGACCGTCCTGGGTACTACGTGTTTTACGCCTACCCCTTTCTTATTGGATACATACTTCCTCTCCCTCTCCTGGTAGTAAATTTTTGCCATTTTTACGAGGTATGCCCCACACAACTTTCACCGTACCTGTACAAGCTGTTCCTTATGTTGCTCAAGTTTGCGGAACTTGTCGGCCTTGAGATCACTTTGGATCACAAGTTCAATATCTTCGCCCCTCAGCTTATCCGCGGCACGATGCTTCACATGCGTCCTCGGGGGTCGAAGAGTCTAGTGGTGAAAATGGACGACAGGGCCAACCGTTATTTCTACGAGAATTATTTCTATGTGTACACCGAGCACATTGTGGCGGATCCGACGGGGTTCCCTAAGAAGTGGAACTTTGCACGTAAGTTTCTTATGTTTTTAGTCATAGATATATCCAACCACTTTCTGTTATAGTACTAAACCCTGTTATATCTCTGTAGCCGAGACATTGCCTCCTCTATCTGTCGAAGGTATCCGCGAGTGGGTGAGCGCCATCCTTCCCCATACGGCGGGAGTTAGCACATGGTCAGCCTTTTATGCAACATTAGGACACAGGCCCCTTACATGTGAGATGTTGTTTCTGTTTGCTATTTTTCCTCTCATTTTACTTAGTTTCTTATGTGTTGTTTGTCGATGCCAGGAAGAGTGCAGAGAGCGAGGTCTCCTCCATTGGCTTTTCGTCAGCCGACATCATCCACTCGCCCTGTTGCAGCACCTGCCGCTCGGCCTTCATCGAGGGTTGCTTCAGTCGAGTCGGCGGCTGTGGTTATTCCTATGGAGCCCACTTCTCAGACTGAGGTCCTGACACGTGTTGCTCGTTTGACGGGTGAATCTCCCCGTGCTGAGGAAGAAGAAGGGCCATCCAAGAGACGGTGAGTGGAATTCGAGGCAACCCCTCCAACTGTAATACACCTGGACGAATCTCCCCTGACAGGATCTGGGGCAGGGATTGATACCTCTCCGCCCATAGAGATTGAGACAACCATCGTATCTACCCCATCGACGGAGATTCCTACCGTTATCGTTAATCAGCAACCTGCCGTGATGGGGGGCCAGATTTTTTAGGCTACCATTGTGGTTTTGAACGTGCCCTTGTCCTCCGTACCTGGTCGTGCTTCCTCCTCAGCTACTGAAAGAGGAAAGGTCGTTGTGATCGATGATTATGAATCCGAGTCGGACCTTGATCCTGATGATGTCAGGATGTTTGAGGAAGGTATTACCCACTCGGTAGTTCGTGGAGGCCCAGCCTGTATTCTTGAGATTTCTTCGGATGTTAATCTCCTAGGGGACACGGAGGATCATGTGCCATAGTTTGACATTTTGTGCTTCGCCACGAGAATGAGGCTCTCCGGAACGTTCCTGAATTCGATTTGATGAATGAGGTGGCCGCTATGGGCTTGAGAGTATGTCACACTTTTTCTTTTATACTTCTCTCATTTCAATTTTTTTTGTAGATATGACTTTAACCCATCTTTTCGTTTTTCAGACGTACATGGTGGAAGTAGAGAGTATGCGCAGGGCTGACATTAAGGCCAAGCTTTTCTTGAATATGTTGGAAACGTATCGACGCTACCGCAACAAGTGCCGCGAGATGCACGAGCGACTGAGGTAGAATCCTGGTGCTCGATCCCTCGGCGAGGAATTAGAGAAGAGAGACCAGTAGTTGATGGAGGCCATTCGCAGGAACAGTGTGCTCGAAGAGTAGCTTTGCGCGAAGGATGAAGAGATCGAGGTGGGAAAGGGGGTGGCGGCAGAATGTGACTACCTGCAGGGGAGACTGAGGTCAATGCAAGCCGAGATGGACCAGAATCTTATAAAGGTTGAGGCGATGAGTGCAGAGTGGATGGGAAAGATGGCCGAGTTGGAGATAAAGGTCGTCGGGTTAGAGAGTATCGAGAGTACCTGGTATGCCGCTTTAGCAAGGGCGGCGGCCCTAGAGAACACTATCCGCGTCCTTCAGTCCGAGCAGGAGTCAGAGAGAGCGACGACAATGCTAATGGAGGCGAGGCTTGAGGAGCGTATTAGTGAGATCGATTGGGAAGCTTCGACCTTAGGAGATCGGGTCACCGCTCTTGAAGCTAAAAAGGAGCGACTGTTGGCTCAGATTGTATCTTCCTACGCCGTTGTTCCCCGTCGCTTACACAAGATTTGGGTTCATGCTGAAGCTCAGTGGGATATATACAAGAGCCTGTGAGAGGCGGGCAATATTACTGAGGCCGCATATGAAGGAGCACGAATAAAGGCGTGAGAGGCTCGTGTTCAACTGTAGTTATGACTCTGTGACTCCGGAGGCCGAAGAGGGTACGGATGATGAGGGAGAGCTTCCTGGAGATGATGGCGATGATGGTGGCGGTGATGACGCCGAGTGAAAGAATGTTGTCTTAGTCTGTTTTTTATTTATTTTATATTCATTGTCAGTTGTCGTTGTTCCTTTCTTCTTTTCTTCTTTTCTCATCTTCTCTCTTATTTTATTGTTGGCTTGGTCAGTGTGTAATCTGCGACCGTTAGTGCAGTGACTTTGTATAAAGAAGAATTTTTCATTGTCATTTGCCTTATACTTTATCTTTGTTTTTGCTCTTCGTGATTTTGGTGCGAGGTAGATTCCCGAGTGGCGAGTCCCGGTCTTTCCTTCCCTTTTTGTTTACAGATGGCTCTTGGCCTTATGTATATTTTGAACTTTTCTCTTTGGCGATGGCTCGCAGCCTCGGGGGTGTGATTTCGAACTTTTGTCGAAATATCAACCCGTCGTTGTTTGATTAAAGTCGAACTTCTTATTTTAGGTGAAGGCGCTTAACCTTTAAGGGTGTTATTTCGAACTTATCGAAATAGTAGTCCATCGTCGTTCGATCGAGGTCGAACTTCTTCTTTTAGGTGAAGGCGCTTAGCCTTTAAGGGTGTTATTTCGAACTTATCGAAATAGTATCCCGCCGTCGTTCGATCGAGGTCGAACTTCTCTTTTTGGTGGAGGCCCTTGGCATTAAAGGGTGCTATTTCGAACTTATCGAAATAGTAATCCATCGTCGTTCGATCGAGGTCGAACTCTCCTTTTTGGCGAAGGCCCTTGGCATTAAAGGCTGTTATTTCAAACTTATCGAAATAGTAACTCGTCATCGTTCAATCGAGGTCGAACTCTCCTTTTTGGTGAAGGCCCTTGGCCTTAAATGGTGCTATTTCGAACTTATCGAAATAGTAACCCATCGTCGTTCGATCGAGGCCGCTCCTTTTTGGCGAAGGCCCTTGGCCTTAAAGGGTGTTATTTCAAACTTATCGAAATAGTAACCCATCGTCGTTCGATCAAGTTCGAACTCTCTTTTTTGGTGAAAACCCTTGGCCTTAAAGGGTGTTATTTCGAACTTATCGAAATAGTAACCCGTCGTCGTTCGATCAAGTTCGAACTTCTTCTTTTTAGCGAAGGCCCTTGTCCTTAAAGGGTGTTATTTCGAACTTATTGAAATAGTAACTTGTCGTCGTTCGATCGAGGTCGAACTCTCCTTTTTCGCAAAGGCCCTTGGCCTTAAAGGGTGTTATTTTTAACTTATCGAAATAGTAACCCATCGTCGTTCGATCGAGGCCGCTCCATTTTGGCGAAGGCCCTTGGTCTTAAAGGGTGTTATTTCAAAATTATCGAAATAGTAACCCGTCGTCATTCGATCGATGTCGAACTCTCCTTTTTGGCGAAGGCCCTTGGCCTTAAAGGGTGTTATTTCGAACTTATCGAAATAGTAACCCGTCGTCGTTCGATCGAGGTCGAACTCTCCTTTTTGGCGAAGGCCCTTGGCCTTAAAGAGTGTTATTTCAAGCTTATCGAAATAGTAACCCGTCGTCATTCGATCGAGGTCGAAATTCTTATTTTTGGCGAAGGCCCTTGGCTTTAAAGGGTGTTATTTCAATATTATCGAAATAGTAACCCGTCGTCGTTCGATCGAGGTCGAACTTCTTTTTTTTGGCAAAGGCCCTTGGCCTTAAAGGGTATTATTTCAAACTTATCGAAATAGTAACCTGCCGTCGTTCGATCGAGGTCGAATTTCTTCTTTTTGGCGAAGGCCCTTGGCCTTAAAGGGTGTTATTTGAAGTTATCGTAATAGTAACCCGTCGTCGTTCCATCGAGGTCGAACTCTCCTTTTTGGCGAATGCCATTGGCCTTAAAGGGTGTTATTTCAAACTTATCAAAATATTAACCCGTCGTTGTTCGATCAGGTCGAACTTCTTCTTTTTGGCGAAGGCCCTTGGCCTTAAAGGGTATTATTTTTAACTTATCCAAATAGTAACCCGTCGTCGTTCGATCGAGGTCGAACTCTCCTTTTTGGTGAAGGCCCTTAGCCTTAAAAGGTGTTATTTCGAACTTATCAAAATAGTAACCCGTCATCGTTCGATCGAGGTCGAACTTCTTCTTTTTGGCAAAGGCCCTTGGCCTTAAAGGGTGTTATTTCGAACTTATCGAAATAGTAACCCGTCGTAGTTAGATCAAGTTCGAACTTCTTCTTTTTGGCGAAGACCCTTGGCCTTAAAGGGTGTTAGTTTGAACTTATCGAAATAGTAACCCGTCATCATTCAATCGAGGTCGAACTCTTCTTTTTGGCGAAGTCCCTTGGCCTTAAAGGGTGTTATTTCGAACTTATTAAAATAGTAACCCGTCGTCGTTCGATCGAGGTCGAACTCTCCTTTTTCGCGAAGGCCATTGGCCTTAAAGGGTGTTATTTTTAACTTATCGAAATAGTAACCTGTCGTCGTTCGATCGAGGTCGAACTTCTTCATTTTCGCGAAGGCCCTTGGCCTTAAAGGGTGTTATTTCGAACTTATCAAAATAGTAACCCGTCGTCGTTCAATCGAGGTCGAACTTCTTCTTTTTGGCGAAGGCCCTTGCCTTAAAGGGTGTTATTTTGAACTTATCGAAATAGTGACCTGTCATCAGTCCCAGGTTTTGGAGAGTCGGGTATCCTCCGGGGGAGTCCCAGTTTGCTCTATATTGTTTGTATCGGAGGGCATAATGTCGGAGAGTATAAAACGTCGTTGTTTCGCTTATGTTCATTTTGTGCCCATATTGGAGTTTCTTTGCCTGATTCCGACTTTCCGGCCTGAAGATGTCATCGGCGGATGATATTTCGGTTGTCTTGTAGTAGTTTCTCATTATTTAATTGAGATGTTCCTTTGCTCGCTCGGTCGCCCGCGCGGCATTTGTGTTCCTGCTTGAGCAAGGAGTAGAAGGTGAGTTAAAATGATACTTTCCTTACCCTCATCCGATGGACCGGTGAACAAGAGCAGGTTTGTAACGTTACTCGTTTTGTTTGGCATTTCAACGATTGATGGGGCGAGGATTTCTAAATTCAGTGATTCTATTCAACTCGCTTTCCTCTTCTATGATGCGCCTTTGTCCTGCGTGGGTTGGGTTTTGCCTTAGCGCTCTTTTCGGTGGGTAATCGTGTTTCTTGTCTTTGATCTGGAAGAGACTAGAAAATTTCACTAAGAAATCCCCACAGACGGCGCCAAATTGTTTGACTCAAAAGATATTGAAACCTTTTTGAATAAATCAATCAAATAAAGTGTAAATTTTAGTCAGACATAATAAATTCCAGATCAATGAGCTAATCGAAAGAATATATGAGATGAATAGAGATAATCAATCTTATTGCAATTCTTCATTGTGGCTCCCATGAATCAATGGGAGAGGCAGTTGTACATGTTTTTTTTCCGGAGATTCCTTCTTTCTTCTTCTTTATAGTGAAGATTACAAGGAGAGGGCTTGGGAGAGAGGATGGAGAGTCGCCCCCTTATCGAAGGTTTTTCCACTATATATATATAGTCAAGGAACCTTTGCAATTTACTTGGTCCGACGCTTTCTCACACCAAGCATGCTTTGGTCGTCCACTAGACATTGTTCCTTCTGACTCGATGGGTATCGAGAGTGCCGGGTGTGGAGTAGACCTGGACCATATCGTCTTTTGATGCCTTGCCGCCTGGGCGGGACGTTAGTCAGCTTGACCATTGCGGTTTGATTTTGACCAATACAATTAAGGTTTTTGCATTTGTACTTTATTGAACCACTTGGAATTTTCTCTACGTTGGGATTGATAATTGGTAGCTAAAATATATAGTTATCTCCACCCGTCTTTACCTACTATGTAAGTGCTTAAACAACCCATTGGGTTTTGGGATTTTACATTATCTTTTTTCTAATGCTACAAATAAATATAAAATAATTAATATCATGTGATTCTCAAGAGGTGGCAGTAGTCATATTTTTCTTGAATTGGGACCAGTATTTTTAAGGGCGAGGGCGTGAGGCGGAGCATTTTATTTAATACGGGGCGAGGCGAAAGCCTCGAGACATAAGGCGTAAGTCATACGGATCTTTAACTTTTTAAATTTATGAATAAATAATATAGCATTATAACACAATAAAATATAAAGAGATGCATTAAAAATTCAAGAAAACTAAAAAGATTTAAAGAAACTCATATAAAATAAAATATCTAGCATGTTTAACAAGTATAAATATTACATTACTGTTAAAGTAACTATGAAATATAAATTAACTCCAACCTCTTAACTTTCAAACAATTAAAAATTATAATTTCTTAAAAAATATTATCAAATTGCATATTGTACCTCTTTAAAAGTAAATACAAAATAAATTTTTCAAAAATTATAATTTAAAATATTACTCCTTCATGAGTAAATATAAATTACTTTTAAATACTAAAATAAAAAATTTATGATAATTTTGAGAGACATAAAACTAAGACATAAAGATCAATATAAATTTTGGTTATCTATTTTTAGAAGAAATTTTCAAATGATATTCATTCTCACGGTGTTCTCAATTAGTAAGTATGCAATAATATATTTTGTTATTTGAATTATTCAATATTTTCATATTCGTATAGGTAAAAAGAACTTTAGTCATTTATTTGTTAAAGAATTTTAATAGTTAACAGTGCAAATTAGTGAATTCAACACATGATTTGCATAAGAACTGTTGGGCGAGTCCCGAGCGTTGAGAGTTAGGCGTGTTTAGGGCGCACCGTCGGGCGCTTGGGGGCATAAGCCTCAGACAACTAAGCTCCACACATGAGTCTCACGGCATTTTAATAGTGCCCCGTCCCGGAGCGAGCCCCGGGGCAAGTCCCAGTAAAGCCTTTTAAAACAGTGATAGTTAGCTCCACCCGTTTTTACCTACTATGTAGAGGTGTACAAAGGAAAACGACAAACGCACCAACCCGATAATCCGAGTCAAACCGAAAAAAAAATCCGACTATGATTTGGTTTGATTTGGTTTGGTGTTGGAAAAAAAACCCGACCATAATTGGTT
Source organism: Nicotiana sylvestris (assembly GCF_000393655.2). Taxonomy (NCBI): domain Eukaryota; kingdom Viridiplantae; phylum Streptophyta; class Magnoliopsida; order Solanales; family Solanaceae; genus Nicotiana; species Nicotiana sylvestris. Next base: position 69,657,306 of record NC_091058.1, read on the forward strand.
TGGTTTGGTTTTAACTAAAGAAAGAGAAACCGAAACCAATCCAACTCGACATTACATATATAGAAATTTTAAATATATTTAATATATAAATACACTTATTGTGATGTAATTTATAAATATTTCTTAAAAAATTTCATAATTTTATCTTTTAAGGTATTATTTCAAGATTGGACTTAGAACTTTTGAATGGTCCAATAAGTTTTATAGCCATTAATATTAGTAAATTAAATAATGCTAACAAAAGCCCAAACCAAAATCAAATCAATACTAATGCTAACAAAAGGCATTCAATGCAATACTACGAACGAGAATGTATTAAATATCTATATTTGTTTTTGCAATAATTTAGATAAAAATGCATAACCTATTTTTACTTTTTTCTTTAGCGTTTAGCCATGTAATTAATACTCCTTTATTAGTCTATTTATTTTAGCATGACTTAGTACTTTTAGATTATGCTTATTTTTATTATGGCTTTTTAATTAGCAATATTCATATTACATAATTTTATTGTCTTTATTGTAGAATATTTTAGGATAATGCCATAACACATCTCATATTTTGTATTATTTTCTTGAAAAATACTTTATATAGTTGTATCTTACTAGGATTAAAGAAATATTTTGAGCACAATCTATATGTTTTGTTCTACGAAAGATTTTACCGGAAAAAACTCGAAAAACCCCGAATAACCCGAAAATCCGAGAAACACCGAGAGTGAAAATCCCGAGTTTTATTGGTTTGGTTTGGTCTTTAGATTTAATAACCCGACACAATTTGTTTGGTTTGATAATTAAAAAATTCATACCAACTCGACCTATGTACACCCCTACTACTATGTAAGTGCTTAAACATCCCATTGGGTTTTCGCATTTTACATTATCTTTTTTTCTGATGCTACAAATAAATATAAAATCATTAATATCATGTGATTCTCAAGAGGTGGCAGTAATCATATTTTTCTTGAATTGGGACCAGGGTTTTTAAAGGCGAGGGTGTGAGGCGGAGCGTTTTACTTAATACAGAACGAGGCGAAAGCCTCGAGACATAGGGCGTAAGCCCCACAGATCTTTAATTTTTTTAATTTATGAATAAATAATATAGCATTATAACACAATAAAATATAAAGAGTTGCATTAAAAGTTCAAGAAAACTAAAAAGAATTAAAGAAACTCATATAAAATAAAATATTTAGCATGTTTTACAAGTATAAATAATACAATACTGTTAAAGTAACTATGAAATATAAAGTAACTCCAAACTCTTAATTTTCAAACAATTAAAAATTATAATTTCTTAAAAAATATTATCAAACTGCATATTTTACCTCTTTAAAAGTAAATACACAATAAATTTTTCAAAAACTAGAATTTAAAATATTACTCCTTCATGAGTAAATATAAATTACTTTTAACTACTAAAATAAAAAATTTATGATAATTTTGAGAGACATAGAACTAAGACATGAAGATCAATATAAATTTTGGTTATCTATTTTTAGAAGAAATTTTTCAGTGATATTCACTATCACGATGTTCTCAATTAGTAAGTATGCAATAATATATTTTGTTATTTGAATTATTCAATATTTTCATATTCGTATAGGTAAAAAGAACTTTAATCATTTATTTGTTAAAAAATTTTAATAGTTAACAGTACAAATTAGTGAATTCAACACATGATTTGCATAAGAACTGTTGGGCGAGTCCCGAGCGTTGAGCGTTAGGCGTGTTTAAGGCGCACCGTCGGGCGCTTGGGACGTAAGCCTCAGAGAACTAAGCCTCACACATGAGTCTCAAGGCGTTTTAATAGTGCCCCGCCCCGTGGGAGTACCAAAAAAGCCTTTTAAAACAGTGATTGGGACAATAAATTCAATTTCTTGTTCTAAATATGGAGTTGATCTTTGAGGTTACGTCAAAGTATACTTAATTTGGTATTCCCTATACACGAGCTACAAACAAACATATTTGATGAATAATAAGAGCCCGTTTGGATTGGCTTTAAAAAGTTTTAAAGTGTTGTAGCTTGTTTTTATAAATAACTAGTTACGTGTTTGGATAAAAGTGCTGAATCTGAAAAAAAGTTGTCGGAGTGTTTAGTAAACAAATGCTAGTAAGCACTTTTTTCTGTTAAAATGACTGAAATATCTTTAAAGATACTAACACTATAAAGATGTTACTAAAATATTTTATTCTATATTAACGCACACACAAATAATTTATAATTAAATCACTTTCAATTTCAGTTAATTATCTAAATATAAATTATTTCCTTAATAATATACAATAATAATTATTTGACCAAAAAAGTGATTTTTTGGTTCATAGCTTCAGATTCTGGGGTAACATGTAAATTCATTGAAATATTTGATTTAGAATATAGTTTCAGCAATTAAACAAAGTACGGATTCAACCACACAAAAAAAATTTAATTGTTATGTAACCAAAAAAAAAGAAGCTAAAGAATAATATTTACAAAATATTAGAATATATGAAACATTTATTTAAAAAGCTATTGTTGGCTTCCCTTTTAGCACTTCAAAAAAGTTAATTAATTTTGGTGAACATAGCAGCAACGATAAGAGGTATTGGGGACGACCTAAGAAGTATTGGGGAGAGGTGATCAGACAGGACATGGCGCGACTTAGGATTACTGAGGACATGGCCCTTGATAGAGAATTATGGAGGTCGAGCATTAAGGTTGTAGGTTAGGGGAGAGTGTGAATATTTCTACAGCACAATAGAGTGAGACTATCCTGTTAGGAGTTAGACTAGGAATGTTATTGGTCGTCTATTGATGCAGGGCTTTACCTTCTAGTTATACTTATACCAGCCATCTATTTCGTATTTTCGTATTTCGTATTTCTGTAATTCATATCTCTTATATATTGTTGTTATTTTTATTATGCATTTTTATGGTACTAATATATCATCTCCTATAGCTTTTTTGAGCCGAGGGTCTCCTGGAAACAGCCTCTCTACCCTTCGGGGTAGGGGTAAGGTCTGCGTACATATTACCCTCCCCAGACCCCACTAGCAAGATTATACTGGGTCGTTGTTGTCACACCTCCTTTTTCCATACCCGAGAGGGTACAAGGGAGTTTCTTCCAATTAAAGGACAATCGAAACGGGATTGGTTTATTTATTTCAGAGTCGCCACTTGGGAGATTTAGGGTGTCCCAAGTCACCAATTTTAATCCCGAATCGAGGAAAAGAATGACTCCATATTACAGTCTGCGTACCAGAAATCCAGATAAGGAATTCTGTTAACCCGGGAGAAGGTGTTAGGCATTCCCGAGTTCCGTGGTTCTAGCACGGTCGCTCAACTGTTATATTTGGCTTGATTATCTGATTTTATACAAATATGAACTTATGTGCAAATTTTAACTTTTTACCGCTTTTATTATATTTTTTAAAGGAATGTGAACATCGTTTAAAACATGTCTTTGGATTGCGTCACATGAAATGCACCCGCGATCCAGAACATATTTTTATTTAATGTTTTAGGATTTGGATTTGGGTCGCATGAAATGCACACCCGAGTTTAAGAAGGTAAGATTATTAAAATACGCGCCTAAAGCGATTAGCGTATTATTATTTCTGGGTAAGGCTGTGGAACTTTGCTAAACGGCCGATCCCGAGTTCTAAGTAATTAAAGCATACATTTTGTGAGGGCCCCACAATCTGTGCATTTTATTTGGCGAGACTCGTCTCATTTTATTTAAAAGGATAAACCTACAGTGACTACATTTCTTCTATTAAGTTTGTCTCTAAAAATAAAAGAAAATTTCATAATTAATTACATGCTGCAAACGTAACTTATCAGTTATTAAGTTACGACTAATGTGAACGGAAAATTGTGATCGCGTTCGTACAAGGAAAAACTGCTTTCATTCTACATTCTATTATTTACTAATGCTAGAACATGAGATAGATACACAATAATATCAAAACAGATTACTTATTCTCTGATTAATTTAAACTAACATTATTAGATGAAGAAATTATACATATGCAACCTCATTACTCATTAATCATTCAACTACATCTTTATACGAAGAAAGAAAAATTATATTCAACCACAAATCTAAACAGGAGGAATTCAACAGGAACAAAGCCTGATTAATATTTCATTTTTGCTTCAAGCCGAGATTGTACAAATGTGTACCTGGAAACAGCAGTACAAGAACAAAAGAAGGAGAAGTCAGCAGCAGTAATAACACAGCAACAGCAGATTCAGCAACACCGCAAACCAGTACAGTAGGAATAGCAGAAAACCCAGGAGACTATAAACGACTCCAAGTATAGAGAAGAAGTAAAAGGCAGGAAGGTTCTGACTATTTCAGATCTTAAGCGAGGCAATGAAGCAGTAACTATTCTTTTTCAACTTCAAAACTCTCCAAAATGAATTCTGCCCCTGTATATTCAGTGTATCCAGAATGTATATCGGGTGTATACTTCTCACTCCGCCCCCTCTTTTTTTCTTCTCTCTATCTAGTTTTTCCTCTTTTTTTTCCACCCCTTCTTCCTAAATTTTCTCTTCTATTTATAGCAAAATTTTCGAAATTTTCAGATTTGTTTTTACATTACCAACCCATTACAATATGTCCCCCATGCCTACATTAAACAAGTACAAGATTCCTCCCCATTATGTTTTGTCTTGTCCCCCATTATATTAAACAAGTACATCAAAAACCCCACCCCATTATATTTGTCCCCCATGCTTAACATAAAGAATCAAAATAATGTTCAATTACCAAACTACCCCTCCGACCTTATTGCAATTACAAATCTACCCCCGAATGCAATGCAATTTACCAAATTACCCCTCTGCTCTAAACAATCAATTAATCATAACTTGACCAAAATATGATCAAGATGACCAATTTCTCAACAATCTTCAACAACAATTATATGAACACGATGAACAACACAACTCAAAATCAATGGAATGAATTAACCATATCGGGAACCAATCCTGGTTAATTTAGACCATGAATGTATGAGCAAAAACACAACAATACAAACAACAATATGCATGATTCAAATTAAATCAACAAATCACAAACAAACATAAACTCACATTAAATCACTGGATTTAAACATGAACTTCAAACAAAGATGAACATGAATTAAATCTATTTTTAAGCAACAAACATGACGGATTCACATGACTCAAACAACACTAATAATTTCTGGAAAAATTATAACAACACATGAAACAAATTGAAGAAATAATTAATTAAATTTCAATTTGAATCTAACAAACTAACAAATATTTAAACAATAATACAAACATGAAATAACTAATTAATCTTTCATTTGAAATCTGAAAAATTAATTTAACAAAGCACATGAACTAAAAATTAATTCAAACGATAGACATGAACAAAACAAACATTTGTCAATTTTAGATTTGAAAATATCAAAACAAAAATACGGACAAAATAAAACTCAAAAACTACTAACCGGATCGAAATGAAATATGTACAGACTATTTCGACGAACCTCGAATGGGAATAAATCTGTCCGGACTCTACAACGAACAACGAACAACCAACGACGAACTCGAACAGGGATCGACGACATCGACCAAAACTCATCCATGTACGCGAACTCGACTGGACTGCTATGTGGGTTTTCGGACTGCTATGGACCTCATGCCTGTAGTAGGTTTGTTTGGGATGATGCAAAGAGGAAAGCAGTAGCATCCGCTACTACTGGACATCGGAAGAGAAATGGACGCAGTAGCAGCTCGGACGCGAGGAGGAGATGGAGCAGCGGCGACGGTGTGGTTTGGACGATGAGGCAGCGGCTATGGTGATGGGGTTGTTCGGACGTGACTGAGTTTGGACAACGCAGCAGCAGCAGCTCGGAGCAGACGACGCAACAGCAACCTATGGAGAAGACGCAGCGACATCTATGGTCATAGCAAAAGCTAGCAGCAAATGCAGCAAAAGCAGCGGCGAAAGAGACGGGGAGGTCGACGACGGACGTCGGGGGACTATTTTGGTTTAGCGAGATGGTGGTCGTTTGGAAACGAAGCAGCAACAAAAGGGTCAGCCATGGATGAAGGTTGTTTGGAGTTTGGAGAAGAAGAAGTAAAAATGAGAGGGGGGGCGGATGAGTTAGTGTTTTAGGGTTTTTGGGTTTTTTTATTTTTTTGTTTTGTTTTGTGTTGGACAAAAAATGAAGAAAAAGGTGTTGGGTTAATGGGTTAAATGGGCGGACCGGGTCGACCCGGTATGAAGTGGAATGGGTCATGGGGAGATTGGGCAATTATTTGGGCCTGGGGTTGAAATTTTAAAAAGCAGCCCAATCCGATTTTTCTTTGTATTTTTGTTCTCTTTTCTACTTTTATTTTCTAAAACTAAATTATAAAAATACTTAAATTATTATTAAGAACTAAATTAAGTTATAAAAGCGCAAAGTAACTCCCAATAACAATTAACGCACAATTAAGTAATAATTAAGCATAAAATTGTATATTTGGACATTAAATGCTAAAAATGCAAAAGATGCCTATTTTTGTAATTTTTAATTTTTGTAAAACTAATTTAATTACTAACAATTGTAGAATTAAATCCTACATGCAAAATGCGACATATTTTTGTATTTTTTATTAATTTAACAAATAAGCAAACACAGACAAATACAAATAATTATCCAAAAATATCACAAAATCTCACAAAATTGCACACCAAGGAAAATCATTTGATTTTGAATTTTTTGGGAGTAATTCTCATATAGGGCAAAAATCACGTGCTTACAGCTGCCCCTCTTTGCCCGGAGACACGAAGGGTTTTCGTGCAAAGATAAAGCGAGCGATTTTTGCCCATCCGAGTACTCCGTGTGAAGCATTTTTTGAAAAAGATTTAACCGAACCTTTGCTTCAAAGGTTTCCTACATATCCCTGGCTAAAGGGGAATCTAGTTAATGTAGTTCGGGAAGTTTTGGTAGTTGGGACTACCATGGGACTGCAATGTTACTGCTGTTGCATGCTGTTATCACTGCTTACCGATCTCCTTGTTACACCGTATTTAAAAGAAAACAAGAAGCTAGGCTAGGCTGAAATTTGTTCTTGTTGCCTTGCTTTCTTGTCGGCTTGTGTTTCCTCCGGTGCTTTTCTTCCTTGAATTTGGGAATGATATTGGCCCTTTGCTCTTCTGAATACCAGTTTTCATCATTTTGCTCGGTCCGCTGGGGACATGGCTTTCTTCATTAAGCTTTTTGGCGGTTCCTCTGGAGATACGGCTTTCTTCATCAGATTTGTTATGCTGGGCATGATTTAATGTTCACAAGCCGCTTCTTTCAAAACGAGTCCTTTCTTCCTTTTGACTCAGGCGCTTGAATTTGTGCTGGGACCTCTTGTTGCAACCTTTTGCTTCCCGGTGCTGGGGATTTTTATTGTTTCTGGTTGGGGATTCCTGTTGTAACCCTCTGTTTTATTGTCCTCTGACTTGATCTTGAAATGTATGCCTCTGTTGTATGGGCGGGCTCCCAACTTCAACGCTTGAAATAAAAGACTGAATGTATGCCTCTGTTATCTGGGCGGGCTCCCAACTTCAATGCTCGAAATATAACGACTGAAATGTATGCCTCTGTTATCTGGGCGGGCTCCCAACTTCAACGCTTGAAATGTAAAGACTGAAATGTATTCCTCTGTTATTTTGGGCGGGCTCCCAACTTCAACACTTGAAATGAAAAGACTGAATGTATGCCTCTGTTATATGGGCGGGCTCCCAACTTCAATACTGGAAATGTAAAGACTGAAATGTATTCCTCTGTTATTATGGGCGGGCTCCCAACTTCAACGCTTGAAAAGTAAAGACAGAAATGTATTCCTCTGTTATTATGGGCGGGCTCCCAATTTCAACACTTGAAATGAAAAGACTGAATGTATGCCTCTGTTATATGGGCGGGCTCCCAACTTCAATACTGGAAAGGTAAATACTGAAATGTATGCCTCTGTTATATGGGCGGGCTCCCAACTTCAACACTTTGAAAATAAACGCCATTCCTCTCTTCAGGCGGGCTCCTGATTTCAACAACTTTGAAAATAAACGCCATTCCTCTCTTCAGGCGGGCTCCTGATTTCAACAAACAACTTTAAAAATAAAATGTCATTCCTTTCTTTAGGTTGGCAAAAACTTTTAAAATAAACGCCTCTCCTCTCTTCAGGCGGGCTCCTAATTTCAACAACTTTTAAAATAAAACGCCTCTCCTCTCTTCAGGCGGGCTCCTAATTTAAACAACTCCTGATTAAAATAAACGTCATTCCTCTCTTCAGGCGGGCTTCTGATTTTAACAACAACTTTTAAAATAAACGTCATTCCTCTCTTCAGGCGGGCTCCTGATTTCAACAACAACTTTAAAAATAAAATGCCAATCCTTTCTTTAGGTTGGCGAGATTTCAACAACTTTTAAAATAAAACGCCTCTCCTCTCTTCAGGCGGGCTCCTAATTTCAACAACAACTTTTAAAATAAACGCCATTCCTCTCTTCAGGCGGGCTCCTGATTTCAACAACAACTTTTAAAATAAACGCCATTCCTCTCTTTAGGCGGGCTCCTGATTTCGACAACTTTGAAAATAAAATGCCATTCCTTTCTTTAGGTTAGCGAGATTTCAACAACTTTTAAAAATAAAACGTCTTTCCTCTCTTCAGGCGGGCTCCTGATTTCAACAAACAACTTTTAAAATAAACGTCATTCCTCTCTTCAGGCGGGCTCCTGATTTCGACAACTTTTAAAATAAACGTCATTCCTCTCTTCAGGCGGGCTCCTGATTTCAACAACAACTTTAAAAATAAAATGCCAATCCTTTCTTTAGGTTGGCGAGATTTCAACAACTTTTAAACTAAAACGCCTCTCCTCTCTTCAGGCGGGCTCCTGATTTCAACAACAACTTTTAAAATAAATGTCATTCCTCTCTTCAGGCGGGCTCCTGATTTCAACAACAACTTTTAAAATAAATGCCATTCCTCTCTTCAGGCGGGCTCCTGATTTCAACAACAACTTTTAAAATAAACGCCATTCCTCTCTTCAGGCGGGCTCCTGATTTCAACAACAACTTTGAAAATAAAATGCCAATCCTTTCTTTAGGTTGGCGAGCTTTAAACAACTTTTAAAATAAAACGCCTCTCCTCTCTTCAGGCGGGCTCCTGATTTCAACAACAACCTAGGAGGAAATGCCTCTCCTATGGGTAAAACTAAACTTAGGAGGAAATGCCTCTCCTATGGGTAAACTAAACTTAGGAAGTGTGTCTCCTATTAATGAAATCTTTAACTTAGGAAGTGCGTCTCCTATGCGTGAAATCTTAATTCAGGAAGTGCGTCTCCTCTGGGGTAAAAGTAACTTAGGAAGTGCGTCTCCTATGGGTAAAACTTAACTTAGGAGGAAATGCATCTCCTATGGGTAAAACTAAACTTAGGAGGAAATGCGTCTCCTATGGGTAAAAGTAAACTTAGGAGGAAATGCGTCTCCTATGGGTAAAACTAAACTTAGGAGGAGATGCGTCTCCTATGGGTAAAATTAAACTTAGGAGGAAATGCGTCTCCTATGGTTAAAAGTAAACTTAGTAGGAAATGCATCTCCTATGGGTAAAACTAAACTTAGGAGGAAATGCGTCTCCTATAGGTACAATAAACTTAGGAAGTGCGTCTCTTGTGGGTGCAATAAACTTAGGAAGTGCGTCTCCTATTGGGAAAGAGTGTTCTGAGGAAGTGCGTCTCCTATTGGTAAAACTTACTTAGGAAGTGCGTCTCCTATGGGTACAACTATACTTAGGAAGTGCGTCTCCTGTTGGTGAAATAAACTTAGGAAGTGCGTCTCATATTGGTGAGATTATTCTTAGGAAGTGCGTCTCCTATTGGTGAAACTTATCTTAGGAAGTGCGTCTCCTATTGATAAAGGCGTGGAATGTATTCCCTGGTTATACAGGCGGGTGCCTAAAGTATGAAATGGACAGACAAAAAAAAGTATTCCTCTCGTTATTCAGGTGGGCGCTTGTTGGTTAAAACACAAAATGTATTTCCTCGTTATACAGGTGGGCGCCTAAAATATGGAAAGAACAGACAAAAAGTATTCCTCTCGTTATTCAGGTGGGCACCTGTCAAGAAATTTAAAGACTGAAATGTATTCCTCTCGTTATACAGGTGGGCGCCTAGCATGAACAACAACTTTGAAAATAAAATCCTATTCGAGGGCGGATGAACCCAAAATATCCTATTCGAGGGCGGATGAACCCAAAATATCTTATTCGAGGGCGGATGAACCCAAAATATCCTATTCGAGGGCGGATGAACCCAAAATATCCTATTCGAGGGCGGATGAACCCAAAATATCCTATTCGAGGGCGGATGAACCCAAAATATCCTATTCGAGTGCGGATGAACCCAAAATATCCTATTCGAGGGCGGATGAACCCAAAATATCCTATTCGAGGGCGGATGAACCCAAAATATCCTATTCGAGGGCGGATGAACCCAAAATATCCTATTCGAGGGCGGATGAACCCAAAATATCCTATTCGAGGGCGGATGAACCCAAAAGATCCTATTCGAGGGCGGATGAACCCAAAAGATCCTATTCGAGGGCGGATGAACCCAAAATATCCTATTCGAGGGCGTATGAACCCAAAATATCCTATTCGAGGGCGGATGAACCCAAAAATAAAAAAAAAACTTGAAAAAGGTCTTACCTCGAAAACTTGCTGGGGATGAATTTTCCCTTTCTTCCTTCCCCATTATGGGTTGTCCGACCCCTTGAAATTCGGTCAAAAATCTGTCGAAGATGCTTCTACATCTTGATGATCCGCTGGGGATAACACTGCTGAAGATAACTCTGCTGAGTAGGATGTTTCATTCCCCTGCAAACTACTTCCCTTTTTTTTTCTTTTTTTTTTCTTTTTTTTTTAGCTTCTTCCTTCGAAGACCAACTCCCTTAAGACTCGCTTTGCCCTTCCCCGAAAGGAACCGCTGAGGATACCGATTTTCACCAAACTTGTGTTGGACTCCTCGAAATTGCTAAGGACAATACTGTTGGGGAATTACCTACTTACCTGTTGGGGGTAAAATGTCATCAGCTGGGGATAAAGCTGTCGAGGATAACACTGCTGGGGGATTCTGATTCCTTTGCTGGGGAACAACTTCCTCCATTGAAACTTATTACGTTGGGGGCACACTGGTTTAAAGACCACTTTCTTGAGACTGGTGTTATCTTTACTTTTCCCCAAATGGGTACCTGACTTCCAGAAAATTTTCTGCCCCAGTTTGATAATATCCCTTGCGGCGTGCATTTTGGCATCAATGTCATTTCCTTTACCTGTTTCAAACAAAATTTGTTAGTTTAAAACATGGTGGTTGGTTGTGATACTCCTACTGGGATGGCTTTCCCTTTCTCCTTCCTTGCTCTGTGCTCCACAACTTGTTGGGGATGATATTATTTGCTGACACTGGCCCATCCCTTTTATCAATCTCATCTTGCTGGGGATACCCTTCTTGACACGGGTTTTGCGCTTGTTCCTTGTACCACTTAGGTGTACTAGTTGACGGCCTATTCTGAAGTCATTTCCCACTGGTTCTGACCAAATAGACTCTACTAGGGAATTTTTCTATGAAAGGAAAAAGATAAAAGGGAGTAAAATAAAAAGACAAAGGAAAAAGATGACTCTTTAACAAAAGAAACTATAAATAAAAACCTATCAAATGCAGATACCGACTCTAATGGTCATGACACGCACATGTGGCCTATCCTTCGCCGTCAATCATCTTTCAGGATCTTCAATTGGCAATTCCCCATCTGATTCTCAATCTTATTCGACTTGTAGTGCCCGAAGGGTTTTCACTATCAAGCATCTCTCATTTTGGTTTTTCTCTCAACTTTCATCGCCTTATGGTGTCTGTGAAGGTTTTCACCAATAAGACTCTCTCATTTGTATCACTTTCCAGCTGGGGATTTGGAGTGTTGCCGGTATGACTCTTTCGGTTGGAGATTAGAGTCCTTTCTGCTGTGGAACAGAATGTTAGGTTTGCCGGTAAGACTCTTCATTTGTCTGACTTGGCATCTTTTGAAGACTGATCGGAAGGTCTTTCTTTGGACCGTAATGTGGGTTTTGGGTAGGCTAGAAAGAAAGGGTATTAAAGGCTCAAAAATGCATCGATTTTGGGTTATTAATTACAACCTTCGGAATTAGATTTATTTACAACAAACGCAACCTTTGCCCCAGTTTCTTGCTTGGGGATATCTTAATTGATTTTTTTTCATTTTTCAAAACTATGACCGAGCCGTGAAGCACCTACGTATCCTCTTTGAGGAATCAGGTCAAACGTAGTTCCCCATTCCTCCTTTTTTTTTAATTTGATTTTCTTTCCTTCTTTTTTTTCATTTTTCTTTTGTCGTTTTGTTGATTTTTTTTTAATTTTTTTTAGTTGCTACTGATTCCGAACGAGGGGTATGAAAGAAAATAAATAAGGCTCAAAAAGGGAAACGAAGGATAAAGTGTTTTAGTTAGCAGAACAAAATGCCTTCGTCATTCCAGTCTTCAAAACATGCCAAGTGCAAACAACACAATTTAAATTTGTAGTCTCTTCTGATGGTGCTGGACTTGACAATTATATTCAACATCTGTTTGTTCATTTGTCACTTCTAAAGCACCGTTGGGCGACACTCTCATTCTCATTATTATGAACGACCCTCATGCCAATTTAGGCGAATCTTTCTTTAACGGTTTTCTTTGTGTTTAACTTGCCCCAGTTCCACATGACTCGGGCTCCAAATAATCTCAAACCGTTCTTATTTCCTTTAAATGCTTTGATCACCTTCCCAGGGTTTTATGATTAACTTTTAAGACTAGGCCCAAACTGTGTGCGCATGTCATGTCACTGGAATCGGCGCTGAACAAAATGATAAAAGGACTAAACAAAAGATGACTGGAAACAATAAAAGACCGGCTTTTGTATTAGACTACCGGTGAAATGGTTTGAATAATAAAACAAACAAAACAACCAGAATAAAATCTTAACACAACCTTGACAAAACTTAAACAAATTGATATGACAAACTGGAAAGATAAGGAAGGTTTGACACAAGACGATATTCGGATTACAACCCTAAGAATAATCCATACAACAGAAATGACAACAAAATAAGCCACCAACAAGCTTCTCTCTTGCTAACCAAGGAACGGAGCGTCCTCCCACTTATCAGACTTGGCATCTTAGCCACTGAGCTTTGCCTCAATACTGCCAAGACCATTACCAGCTTCAATACCATCAACCTCTGTCAACGAGTTCTCGATAGGGTTCGAGTGCTCTATGTCACTGTTATCGATCACAATCCGCCCTTTTTGGATCATTTTTTCTACTTCCCTTTTCAGATTACGACAGCTCTCAATGTTGTGCCCTCTGACATTGGAGTGGTATGCACATCGTGCTGCCAGATCAAAGTTTCTTGCACGTGGATCTGGAGTGTATGAGGGGAGCGGCTCCATCAGGCCAATATGACTTAGCCTTTCGAACAGACTTGCATAAGATACTCCGATAGGGGTGATAGCCTTTTCTCGTTTCAGCAACCTCTCATTCCTAAATGCTTTATTGGGCCGGAAACCAGATCCAGGGGGCTTTCGGTAGGCTTGTGAGGGTGGATAGGCCTTTTGTGGAGCTGGGTATTTGTACAGTGAAGTCCGTCCTTGGGAATCTCGTGGAGAATAGTAGCGTTGGGGAGGGTGGTAGTGTTGACGAGTGATGGAGCTACTCGGGTAGCTGGAAAAACTGCCATAAGTGGGTTGGTATGGAGAGTATGGGGGATCTTCCGTTATGGTATTGGGTGCTTGGGTAAAGACAGAGTTCAAAAAGCTTGGCGGTGGAGGGGGTGGTGCGCTCCCAGTCGTCCATGCCTGATACATGTCTGCCACGTGCAGCCTCAGCATTTTCACTTCTTTTACCAACTCGTTGTTCCATTCGACCAATTGTTGTCGGTCATCAGTACCGACCCACTCGGTTCTGTGGTTTTGAGTCATCGTCCTTTGACTTTGCATTGCAGGGAGGAGTTACCACAACCAACCACTTTTCTATATATGAACACAGCAAAGGGAAGGCATTACGTTAGTGTTAGGGCATTTGACAGATAATCATATATCCGAGATGGAATACACCTAAGCAGTTAGACAATTGTGCCCCTCTGAAAATCTCCCCCACTTTCCTTTATTCCTTTATTATTATCTTTTTTTTAGTGGTGGTCGAATCTTATGGAGATTGCCTACGTATCATGACCCCGCATGAATCAGACCGAGCGTAGTTCGGACCAATAAAAGAAAAACAATAATGAACATTTTTTTTTCAATTTTCATACTAAAACAAACTGGGTTTCAAGGATTTAAAGATGACCCACAAACTTGAAAATCAAACAACCCGCATGTTCTAATCAAAAGATTTACAAACTCAAAAACAAACGGCCAGCTTCCTTTCCCCGTTTGACAAATGCAACCGAACGGTTATTTTTTGCAAGCGTGGCCCCCTCCAAATTTCACATGAATTTGAGGCCGGGGAGGATTATTTTGACACTTTACAAACTTGTCCATTCTTTTACGAAAATAACCTTTCGACAACTGAAAGATACTCTAAAGCTATTTCGGCAAGAACGGTTTAAGACGCGGCCGAAGCTGGCTCGACTTATTTTTGACTAAAAAAAAAATTCAAACGGTATTCACCTGACCGCTGACTCTTTGTTTGTTTTTTTCAAATTACAATGAAAACGTGGTGTTGCAAACACGGCCCTTCAGCGCCTCAGGGATGAAGACTTTTAAGGCTGTGTGGGTCAACTGGACCAAAATTCTAAAAAAATGACCCAAGGTGGCTGTTTATACAAAATCAACCCTCCGGCGCCCCTTTCGGGAACATTCGGCTATTTTTGACAAAAACAACATCACCCGACTTATTTATGACTCTTTTTATTGTTTTCAAAATAGAAAACTCAATATTGCAACCACGGCCTTTCAACGCCTCGGGGACGAAGACTTTTAAGGCTGTGTGGGTCAACTGAACCAAATCTTAAATATGACCCAAAAAGTGGCTGTTTATCCAAAGTCAGCCTTCCGGCGTCCCTTTCGGGAACATTCGGCTATTTATGACAAAACAGCATCACCTGACTTATTTATAGCTCTTTTTTTTATCGTTTTTCAAATTAGAAAAGTCAATATTGCAAACACGGCCTTTCAACGTCTCGGGGACGAAGATTTTTAGGCTGTGGGGGTCAACTGGACCAAGTCTTAAAAATGACCCAAAGGTGGCTGTTTATGCAAAGTCAGCCTTCCGGCATCCCTTTCGGGAACGTTCGGCTATGTCTTGATAAAACAGCGTCACCCGACTTCTTTATGACAAAATTGAAATTTTGACATGTTTTTTTTCTTCGTATTATTATTTATTTATTTGCTTTTGGCTATTTTAGCAAAAGGTGGGGTTGGACATCACCCGACTTATTTATGACATTTTTATTATTATTATTATTATTATTATTTGTTTTTGGCTTTTTTAGCAAAAGGGGGTTGGACCCGATGAGGGTTGCCTACGTATCTCACATCCGGTAAGAATCAAACCCGCGTAGTTCGGGCCGTCATGAATAAAGTAAATAAACTAATTTTAAATTATTATTTTTTGAATTTGTGAAAGAACTGCTTTAAAAGAAGAAAGGAAGTATTTTTTTTTTGATTTTTGATTGATTTTCTTTTTTGAAAGAAAGACTTTTAAGAATTCCTTTTCTTTTGATTTGAACTTTGAGAATTTCAAAAGTAAAAGAAAGATTTTTTGTCTGAATTTTCATTTGTTTTCTCTTATTCTAAAGAAGAAAGAAAATATTTTTGGAATTTTACCTTTAATAAAAGAAACGCTTCTACAAAATATTTTTTTGAATTTTCTTTTCAATTTTGAAAATAAAACAGAATGAAAATATTTTCGGATTTTTTTATGGAAGAAATTAAAAGAAAATATTTTTTTTTATTTTTTCTTATTTTTTTTAAAAGAACAATAGAAAAGATTTTCTAAAGACATCAATAATGGAAAATATTTTTGGATTTTTCTTGAAAATTGGGGGTATAAAGAAACTTTTCTAGACTTTTTGGCAAGACAAATATTTTTTGCAACAATTAAACATATATATATATATTTTTGAAAATAAAGAAAAACTTTTTGGATATATATATATATATATATATATATATATATATATATATATATATATATTTAACAAATAATGAAACCGCTTTCAACGCCCGACTCTTTTATTTTTTATTTTTTGACATTTTCATAAACAAATAAACAAAAATAAAAAACATTTTTTTTAAAGATAAGACTCTTTTTCATTTTCATTTTCATTTTCATGGCAAGACAAACTATTTTTTCTATTTTTTTTTTGAACAACAAGACAGGACAACGATTTTTTTCTTCTATTTTTTCTTTGCTTTTAATAAAACAAACTAATAAGACATTTTTTTTCATTTCTCAAAATTTCGGCAAAGTTTTGACAGTATTTGGGCATTTGGTTTTTTCAAAAATAAACAATCAATTCTCTAACCGCTATTTCCTTTTTTTTCAATTTCGAAATATTATTTCTAATATTCATAAGTCAGTCAACACACAAGTCCAAATCAAATTAATGCGCGTAGTAACAAGTAAGATGCATCAGGATGGTCATTTTCATTTTTGGTGCACCTGTCCTAGACAGACCCAACCCCTGTGTTGAGCCTCCAAAGTCAGATGCACGTGATGCAAACAAACGTTCCTACTAGGGATCCGACATGTGGTTTTGTTATACTAGGTTCAGAACCTGGGTGTTTGTTCTAGACCTGGCTTACCCGAGCGGACAGCTCGAGCCGAGGGGGGGTAGCGTACCGGGAATACAGAAGCTTCACCGGCTTAGCAACTTGTCCGAACCTCGTTCTAAATTGGGATTTGACACTATACAGAAAAGAAGTCATACGAAGTACGCCCTTCTTCATGATTTAGAAGACTCAGAAAGGATAGGGGTTTCGGCACAGTTTATATACAGTTCACGTAATATCAAAGCGGTAAAAGCAGCATTTAGCACATTAGGCTCAAACATGTAAAAATCAGATAAAGCCAAATATAACAATTTATCTAAGCTCGAATTTCTAACCCTGAATCAGTGGTTCTGGGCCAAATTCCCCAGCAGAGTCGTCAGAGCTGTCACACCTCCTTTTTCCATACCCGAGAGGGTACAAGAGAGTTTTTTCCAATTAAAGGACAATCGAAACGGGATTGGTTTATTTATTTCAGAGTCGCCACTTGGGAGATTTAGGGTGTCCCAAGTCACCAATTTTAATCCCGAATCGAGGAAAAGAATGACTCCATATTACAGTCTGCATACCAGAAATCCGGATAAGGAATTCTGTTAACCCGGGAGAAGGTGTTAGGCATTCCCGAGTTCCGTGGTTCTAGCACGGTCGCTCAACTGTTATATTTGGCTTGATTATCTGATTTTATACAAATATGAACTTATGTGCAAATTTTAACTTTTTACCGCTTTTATTATATTTTTTAAAGGAATGTGAACATCGTTTAAAACATGTCTTTGGATTGCGTCACATGAAATGCACCCGCGATCCAGAACATATTTTTATTTAATGTTTTAGGATTTGGATTTGGGTCGCATGAAATGCACACCCGAGTTTAAGAAGGTAAGATTATTAAAATACGCGCCTAAAGCGATTAGCGTATTATTATTTCTGGGTAAGGCTGTGGAACTTTGCTAAACGGCCGATCCCGAGTTCTAAGTAATTAAAGCATACATTTTGTGAGGGCCCCGCAATCTGTGCATTTTATTTGGCGAGGCTCGTCTCATTTTATTTAAAAGGATAAACCTACAGTGACTACATTTCTTCTATTAAGTTTGTCTCTAAAAAAAAAGGAAATTTCTTAATTAATTACATGCTGCAAACGTAACTTATCAGTTATTAAGTTACGAATAATGTGAACGGAAAATTGTGATCGCGTTCGTACAAGGAAAAACTGCTTTCATTCTACATTCTATTATTTACTAATGCTAGAACATGAGAGAGATACACAATAATATCAAAACAGATTACTTATTCTCTGATTAATTTAAACTAACATTATTAGATGAAGAAATTATACATATGCAACCTCATTACTCATTAATCATTCAACTACATCTTTATACAAAGAAAGAAAAATTATATTCAACCACAAATCTAAACAGGAGGAATTCAACAGGAACAAAGCCTGATTAATATTTCATTTTTGCTTCAAGCCGAGATTGTACAAATGTGTACCTGGAAACAGCAGTACAAGAACAAAAGAAGGAGAAGTCAGCAGCAGTAATAACACAGCAACAGCAGATTCAGCAACACCGCAAACCAGTACAGTAGGAATAGCAGAAAACCCAGGAGACTATAAACGACTCCAAGTATAGAGAAGAAGTAAAAGGCAGGAAGGTTCTGACTATTTCAGATCTTAAGCGAGGCAATGAAGCAGTAACTATTCTTTTTCAACTTCAAAACTCTCCAAAATGAATTCTGCCCCTGTATATTCAGTGTATCCAGAATGTATATCGGGTGTATACTTCTCACTCCGCCCCCTCTTTTTTTCTTCTCTCTATCTAGTTTTTCCTCTCTTTTTTTCCACCCTTCTTCCTAAATTTTCTCTTCTATATTACCAACCCATTACAATATGTCCCCCATGCCTACATTAAACAAGTACAAGATTCCTCCCCATTATGTTTTGTCTTGTCCCCCATTATATTAAACAAGTACATCAAAAACCCCACCCCATTATATTTGTCCCCCATGCTTAACATAAAGAATCAAAATAATGTTCAATTACCAAACTACCCCTCCGACCTTATTGCAATTACAAATCTACCCCCGAATGCAATGCAATTTACCAAATTACCCCTCTGCTCTAAACAATCAATTAATCATAACTTGACCAAAATATGATCAAGATGACCAATTTCTCAACAATCTTCAACAACAATTATATGAACACGATGAACAACACAACTCAAAATCAATGGAATGAATTAACCATATCGGGAACCAATCCTGGTTAATTTAGACCATGAATGTATGAGCAAAAACACAACAATACAAACAACAATATGCATGATTCAAATTAAATCAACAAATCACAAACAAACATAAACTCACATTAAATCACTGGATTTAAACATGAACTTCAAACAAAGATGAACATGAATTAAATCTGTTTTTAAGCAACAAACATGACGGATTCACATGACTCAAACAACATTAATAATTTCTGGAAAATTATAACAACACATGAAACAAATTGAAGAAATAATTAATTAAATTTCAATTTGAATCTAACAAACTAACAAATATTTAAACAATAATACAAACATGAAATAACTAATTAATCTTTCATTTGAAATCTGAAAAATTAATTTAACAAAGCACATGAACTAAAAATTAATTCAAATGATAGACATGAATAAAACAAACATTTGTCGATTTTAGATTTGAAAATATCAAAACAAAAATACGGACAAAATAAAACTCAAAAACTACTAACCGAATCGAAATGAAATATGTACGGACTGTTTCGACGAACCTCGAATGGGAATAAATCTGTCCGGACTCAACAACGAACAACGATCAACCAACGACGAACTCGAACAGGGATCGACGACATCGACCAAAACTCATCCATGTACGCCAACTCGACTGGACTGCTATGTGGGTTTTCGGACTGCTATGGACCTCACGCCTGTAGTAGGTTTGTTTGGGATGCTGCAAAGAGGAAAGCAGTAGCATCCACTACTGCTGAACATCGGAAGAGAAATGGACGCAACAGCAGCTCGGACGCGAGGAGGAGATGGAGCAGCGGCGACGGTGTGGTTTGGACGATGAGGCAGCGGCTATGGTGATGGGGTTGTTCGGACGTGACTGAGTTTGGACAACGCAGCAGCAGCAGCTCGGAGCAGACGACGCAACAGCAACCTATGGAGAAGACGCAGCGACATCTATGGTCATAGCAAAAGCTAGCAGCAAATGCAGCAAAAGCAGCGGCGAAAGAGACGGGGAGGTCGACGACGGACGTCGGGGGACTATTTTGGTTTAGCGAGATGGTGGTCGTTTGGAAACGAAGCAGCAACAAAAGGGTCAGCCATGGATGAAGGTTGTTTGGAGTTTGGAGAAGAAGAAGCAAAAATGAGAGGGGGGGCGGATGAGTTAGTGTTTTAGGGTTTTTGGGTTTTTTTTATTTTTTTGTTTTGTTTTGTGTTGGACAAAAAATGAAGAAAAGGGTGTTGGGTTAATGGGTTAAATGGGCGGACCGGGTCGACCCGGTCTGAAGTGGAATGGGCCATGGGGAAGATTGGGCAATTATTTGGGCCTGGGGTTGAAATTTGAAGAAGCGGCCCAATCCGATTTTTCTTTGTATTTTTGTTCTCTTTTCTTCTTTTATTTTCTAAAACTAAATTATAAAAATACTTAAATTATTATTAAGAACTAAATTAAGTTATAAAAGTGCAAAGTAACTCCCAATAACAATTAACGCACAATTAAGTAATAAGTAAGCATAAAATTGTATATTTGGACATTAAATGCTAAAAATGCAAAAGATGCCTATTTTTGTAATTTTTAATATTTGTAAAACTAATTTAATTATTAACAATTGTAGAATTAAATCCTACATGCAAAATGCGACATATTTTTGTATATTTTATTAATTTAACAAATAAGCAAACACAGACAAATACAAATAATTATCCAAAAATATCACAAAATCTCACAAAATTGCACACCAAGGAAAATCATTTGATTTTGAATTTTTTGGGAGTAATTCTCATATAGGGCAAAAATCACGTGCTTACAGTTGTTGTTGTTGTTGTTGTTGTATAGTAGCAACGATAAACTGAAAAATGGTGATGAGAACTGACACTTCAAATAGTAAGAGAAGGGCAGTTTTGGGGTTTAGAAAAAGTAAAAGGGATAGTAAGGTAAATTACTTGATCAAACATAAGGAGCTTATAAGCCAAAAAGCAATAAGTTGGGGTTGCCCAACTTATTACTTTTGGCTTGTTTTGGATATTTTAGCTTAAAAGTATGTAGCTTAAAAGTACTTTTATAGCCTATCAAATAATCCCAAAAGTGCTTTTTAAGCTGATTTGACCAGCTTTTAAGCCAATCCAAACTCTCTAAGTTTCAGGTAAACTAATGCTATGCATGCATTAGTAAGTTTTGCTACTAAATTTTATTATAATTCAAAAGTAGAAACATTTTGTTGCGAATAATCAGAAAAAGGGAAGTGTTACATTGTGTTTTGATTTCGGAAAATCTTTTTCGAAAAATATTTTTTTCATTTTCCACTATTTGGTTGCACAAAATATAGTTTGAAAAATATTGTCCTAGATATCCATTTTTCTGAAATTGGAAAAAAATGACTTCCTTATAAAAAGTTAGGAAAACATTTTCTAAAAACTCCACCTACCCTCACATCTAACCCCAACCCTCTCCCCTTTCTCTCTCTGTCACGACCCCAAATACTGGCTGTGATGGCGCCTATCACGACCCCAAATCTCTGGATCTGCACACAAGGTGCAGGGAGTAATGTGAGTATGCCAACTCAGTAAGTAACTAGAGTAAATAAGGACTAAAAGCAGTGACGGGCAGTTCAAAAATACATAACTGAATAATTAACAGAATATCAGGTCATCTTTACAGTTTAAAATCCGTTTTCGTTATAAAATCACGTTTCCAATTTAAACATTTGAAATCAAATACTTAGCGGTATATCAAACAGAGGCTTATTTAAAAGAAGAGTGAAATCAGTGAAAACGTCATAACAAGGCCTCTCGGGCAAGGAATCACTCAGAATATGGCCCCTCGGGCAGCCTCTCAGTCACTTGTGACTCGACTCTCATCACATAGTACTCACTCTCAGCACTCGGATCATTAGTATCTCATAATAATATAAATCATAATAACCGCTACGGCGTGCAGCTCGATCCGTAATTTATAATCGACTACGCTCACTGGGGGTGTACAGACTCCGAAGGGGATCCTACAACCCAAGCGTCATATCACTGCAGCGCGTAGCCCAATCCAATATACATATCACTGCGGCGTGCAGTCCGATCCAGTATATATATCGCTGCGGTGTGCAGCTTGATCCATATAAGTATTGTTACGGTATGCAACCCGATTCATAGCTCACATATATACAAATATCCTCACAATTTGGTTCTCAACCTCTCTCGGTCCTTAACTTCACAGCCTCTCGGACACAACAATAGAAATTAGGGAACTCGGCCCAAACAGTCCTCACGATTAGGAGTAGAGTAATAAAACCAGTTTTAAACATTTGAACAGGTAAAACATGACTGAGGATATGCTTCTAGTAAGTAAAGTGAGGAAAACAGTCAAAATGCCCCTAAGGGTTTCTACATGTCGGTACAAGGCCCCAAACATGGCATACAACCCATAATACAGTATAAATATCCAAAATACGGAATAATATAATATTTCCAAACTAAATACGCGGCTTAATAGTCGCTACGGGACGGACCAGTCACAATCCCTATCGGTGCACGCCCACACGCTCGTCACCTAGCATGTGCATCACCGCATTTATCAAAACAAGTCAAATACCGGGGTTTGTACCCTCAGTTCCAGATTTACAATGGTTACTTACCTCAAACCGGTGAAATACTACTCCGCGGTGCCTTTGCCCCTCGAATCGGCCTCCACGCACGTCGAATCTATCCAAATCAGAACGAGGACGTCAAAATATGCCAAGGGAACGAAGCCCAAGCGAAAACAATCGAAAAATACCAAAAAACCCGAAATTACCAAAACTCGACCCCCGAGCCCACGTCTCAAAATTCAGAAATTTTAATAGATTCCTCATCTCCCCAAGAGTCTATTCATATCAAGAACACTAAAATCGGCGTCCAAATGACCCTTCAAATCCTCAATTTAAGGCCTCTTAAACTCAAGCCATAATCCTCCATTTTTAGCCCCTTTAATTCCCTTAATTACAGCCTTAGTCCATGAAATACTACCATAGAAATGTGTTTTAATTCCAAAAATCCTTACCTTACGAAGTTCCCTTGAAATCCCTCTTCCAAATCGCCCAAAAAGCTCCAAGCTGAAGTCCAAAAATGGTGAAATAACTTAATTTCGCGAAATGGAATAACTTATATGTTCTGCCCAGACATTTTCGCATCTGCGACTCTCCAACCGCTTTTGCGGTACCGCTTTTGCGGTCATGCCTCCGCTTCTGCGGAAATCACTTAAAGTCTCAAAATCGCATCTGCGATAGTCCATCCACACCTACGACTCCGCAGGTGCGGTCCCATACCGCATCTGCGGTTCCTGGAAAAATCTCAACACTCTGCTTCTGCGGTTCATCTTCTGCACGTGCGGCGCCGCAACTGCGGTCCCCAAACCGCATGTGCGAAAACACCAGAGACAGCAAAGTTTCTGCACTTTCACAAGTCTCAAACCTTCCCGTTAACCTTCCGAAATCGCCTCGAGGCCCTCGAGACCTCAACCAAAAGCACAAACATAACTTAATAGCTTATACAAACTTGTTCCAATCATCAAAACACGTCAAACAACATCAAATCAATTAAAACACCTCGGATTCAAGCCTAAGTTTAAAAAATCTTCCGAATTCCGTTTTTGATCAAAAATCCAACCAAACCACGTCCGAATGACCTGAAAATTTACACACACATCTCAAATGACACGACGGAGCTACTGCAACTCTCGGAATTCCATTCCGACCCCTATATCAAAATCTCTCCTATCAACCGGAAATCGCCAAAATATCAACTTTGCCAATTCAAGCCTAATTCTACTCCGTACCTCTAAAACTCATTCCGATCACACTCCTAAGTCATAAATCACCTCCCGAAGCTAACCGAACCATCGGAACTCACATCCAAGCCCTCTAACACGTAAGTCAACATCCAATTGACTTTTCCAACTTAAACTTCCTTAAAAGAGACTAAGTGTCTCAAACTTCACCAAACTCATTCCGGACTCGATCCAGCCAACCCGATACCAAAAAATACGGATAACGAAGCATAAAAAAGCAAAAATATGGGAAACAGAGCGGTAATTCATGAGATGACTCGCCGGGTCATCACACTCCCCTACCCCACCTCTCCCATCCCCTCTCTCCAAAAAGGCTTTTTTTTTTACATTTCAGTTTTTTTTCTTTTTCGTCACCACCCATCCTACTAACCCCTCCCCCTCCTCTCGGGCAAAAATATTTTTTTTTATATTTTCAGTTCTGGTCTTTTTCATTTTTTAGTTTACAGGTTAGTAATTTTACAAGTTCCAAAGTTATGAGTTTGGAGGTTTATGTGTTTCAAAATTTGCGGGTTTAGAAATTATAAAGTTTACAGGTTCGATAGTTTAGCGGTTTGGATGTTTATGGAATTTGTGGGTTCGGATGGTTGTTGGTTCAAAAGTTTATGACTTCATGTTTATTGTATCTAAATTATTATGAATACTTTTGAGAAGTTATTTCTCTTAATTTGGTACCAATTACACCAAAAAATGAGTAAAATTACTGTTTGTTTTCCAAGAAAATATTATTTTTGTATTTTCTGTTATACCAAACACATCCTTAATATGATGTAATTTTATCCGCTTTGAGCTAAGTTCGCACGTTTTTTTCCAAAATGGCTCACACCATTGCACCTTATATGTAAGGTCCCAATCTTTTCAGCTACCAATGTGCGACTTTTTTGTTAGCACACTCAATAATTTTCCCCTCGAACTAAGTTCCACGTGGTCTATTATCACGATTCACGGGCCAATTTTCGAGATTCACTGTGTGCCACCCACATTTGTTATAGTATTATGGCAACTGAAGCCCGCAACTAACTTAGCTCGTAAGGATATTGTCCGCTTTAGGCCAGACCCCACGGTTTTTCCCAAAAGGCCTCACACCATTAAGAAATCCCTACAACTTATATGTAGGCTCCAATCTTTTCAGCTATCAATATGGGACTTTGTTCGTACAATTATATATATATATATATATATATATATATATATATATATATATATAAGGCTTTAGAGAGAGATATAAGCTCTAGCTCTCTCAAGAATATTATCTACTTTCCCCAAAAATTGTACATATTGAATACTCTCGTACTTCATAATTAGATCATTGTTACGGATAAGCGTTGTCCTTGTTGAAAATATAATTTAACAAATAGAAGCATGTTTTCTTAATAGCTATGGCTTTTAAATAAGAAAGAATTACAAGAAAATACACATGACTTTACACCATAATAAAAAATGGTTCATGTTTTTAAGTTTGACCCGACCTAGTCTATATTGTACATATTTTGAAAGCACTAGCAAATTCAAAATCTGTGTTCTTACAACCATTGCTTTTAAAAGCTATGGAGTTAAATTTGTGTTCTCACAACTATTACTTTCACTCTCTCTTCTTCTCATATCTTCTAGATATGCTTCAAGGGGCCATATATTTTCTATTCTCCTCTTGTGTCACCTGGTTGCAATGTATGAAAATTGAATAGTAGAAGACCATTGAAGACCATTCAAAACTTTGGTTTCGAAAATAGGATTTTTTGAGTTTGTTAGTTGTTTGAATTGGGCGTTGTTCCAATTGATTAAAATTATCAAAAGGAGATCAAAATTTAAATTTGAAGTGATTTGGAGTATATTTGAACAAGATTTGAGTTAAATTTCAGAAAAGACGCAAGGAAGAAGACGAAGTCAGTTTTTTGTATAATTATGTATAATCTTGTATAATAGTGTATAAACACATCTTATACACTATTATACACTTTTATACACCTTTATACAAGCGTCTGTAGACGAACTTCTTCCACGATTTTCAGTTGCAATTCTTGTTCAAAACCAGTCCAAGTCTCTATTAAATGACTTCAAATTTTATATACAACCTACTTATACTATTTCTAACAAGTCCAAATAACACACACTCCAAATTTCTCACAAAATCGAATTTGAATTTTAAACCCACTTATTTAAGCTTGTTAAAAATCTAATTTTCACCACCCAAATGAATTTGGTTTGTTGAACTAATATTTGAGTCACAGTTACTAATTCGAAAATTAACTTAAAAGTTTGAGGAATCTTTTTTAAAAATTAAATAGTAATTTTGAGAACCTATTGGAATTGGATGTTGAATCTTAGCCTATTATTTTTGGGCTAATTGGTTATAAATTGGGAGAAGTGCACGGTTAGCCACTAATAACACATGTATTTACTTTTAAGCCACTGTTTAAAATGTCTTTAGTCTTTAGCCACTGCTTTAATAAACTTTAACTGCACGAACGAAAATACCCTTCTGCTCATGTCCTTAATTTTTGAACTTAACTTCAGGACTTCAGGACTATATGTCCTTAACTTTTGAACTTAGAACTCTAAGTTCAGGACTTCAGGACTACATGTCCTTAACTTTTGAACTTTGAACTCTAAGTTCAGGACTTCAGGACTATATATCCTTAACTTTTGAACTTAACTTCAGGATTTCAGGACTACATGTCCTTAACTTTTGAACTTGGAACTCAAACTTCAGGTCCAAACGTCCTTAACTTTTGAACTTGTAAGTCAAAGTTAAGAGCCTATTGTCCTTAATTTTTGATCTTGTAACTGTAAGTTAAGGACTGTCTGTCCTTAACTTTTGAACTAGTTAGCCTAAGTTCAAGACCAAGTGTCCTTAACTTTTGAACTTGTAAGTCTAAGTTCAGGACCAAGTGTCCTTAACATTTGAACTTAGAATTCAAAACTAAGGACTAAGTGTCCTTAACTTTTGAAACTTGTAAGCCAAAGTTCAGGACCAAGTGTCCTTAACTTTTGAACTTGGAACTCAAAGTTAAGGACCAAATGTCCTTAACTTTTGAACTTGAAACTTAAAGTTCATGACCAAGTGTCCTTAATTTTTTAACTTGTAACTCAAAGTTAAGGACCAAGTGTCATTAACTTTTGAACTTGGAATTCAAAGTTAAGGACCTATTATCCTTAACTTTTGAACTTGGAACTCAAACTTCAGGACTTATTGTCCTTACGTTTTGAACTTGTAACTGTAAGTTCAGGACCTATAGTTGTAACACCCCAAAATATTTTATAATATTTGCATTCTTTATTGGACATTTTTATAACGAGGAAATATTTTACTTTGCACTTCCTAAATGTGAAATGGTCAATATATGAAAATTTCTTACTTTAGGTTGTGTTAATATTGGCAATGAAGTTTCATGATATTGCTATATGTAACACTTAATATTATTTTGACTAGTTGTTATTAAATATAATATATAATTAAGTTTTGGTTTCCAACCTTTTGTATTTATCTAAGAATATTTAGTAGTTGGGTAACCATTTTGTTTCTATTCTTCAAGACAAAGAATCCATCTCTCTCTTTCTATCTATCCCTCCTTCTCTCTATCTCTCTCTATATCTCTCCTCCGTAGAAACTTGAAAATCTGAAGTTTAATGGAAAAAACCATGGATTTCTACTAAATCAACAAGCAAATTTCGTTTTTGGTGAAGATCAAGTTGCTCCTCTTGGTAAGTTTCTAAACTCGTTTTTATACTAGACACCTACTAGAATTTTCTACATATCCTTTTGTACAGAGCTCCGATTTAAGTGATTCAGGACTTTCTGGAAAGGTATTTCATAAATATATAACTTTTAT